>NC_065533.1:49477908-49584685 GCF_020184175.1 Aphis gossypii
ATATTTTCAATCTAAAAACTTTTAAAGATATTCAAAATTTAAATATAATATTTATTTTAATTTTTTTTAAATGTTTTGGTAAAAGTGTTGAGGCTTTATAGATTATGCATAGTTATAGGTATATTATAACCTTTTGGTTAAAATACAAGAATTATTATTTTTATTATCCCATTTCAAATCGCAAGTCCAATTAAAATATAAATTAATTTCTCAATCGATAAATATTGAATAGTAATATTCGTTTTATTCACATTAATATTTTTACTGTAAAATAAACAGAAACTTATACAAATCAAAATTAGTGTATTTTATTTTTATAAATGCCTAAATTGTTTTTTCTTCTTATCATTTTTTTTTATAAATAGTATCTATTTTTATCATTTTTTAATTGTATTTTCAATACATTTTTTTCTGTCCTAATAAACGTATAAACATTGAACTCACATTTAACTGAATCATGTGCTTAAAGTACAACTACAACATTTTAGTTTCTGAGAATCTATCCATAATAAACATAGCAGATCCTACCAATAACACTAATAAAATAATCCTCAAAAATTATTTTATTTTTATTCATATTATTCAATATATTCGCTATAGGAGTTTTGGTTTAAAATAGAGCACTTTTATCTCATTGCAGAAGCTTGATAACATCTAATTAGTAATACATAAATATATAGCTTACACGCTATACTAGTGATTATGTTTTTAATAAAAAAATTGCTATTTTAAACAAAACTATTTATAAAACACGTGTCTAATCTATAATCGAATATATGGAATCAGTGAAAAATATATAATAATAGTAGGTATAATTGCTTTTACACAGATTTCGGCTAGGTATGCTATTTCAAATCTCCAATATTTGTAAATTTATTTAAAACTGATTTCTTAAGTAGCCACTACCTATATACGTGTATATATATATATATATATATATATATATAGTAAGTTATGCGGAGATGATGAAAATATTTTGTTACAAGTTTATATGTATCAAACTCTTTAGGAAGTGTTTCGCGGTTGCGTTCAGGGAGCATTACCGGGCCGAGTTAATTTTCCAGTAATACTCGTCTTCCGGGTGCGCTCGTCACACAATATTGTTAAGTGGTAATTTAAACATTACCACAAGAAAAGCTGGTATACAGTTGCAGTGAGTCAAACATTTGGGGCGTTTTAACGGAATAGGTTTAATAATAACATTGGATATTATATTTTATAGAGCTACGTAAGAAGGGTATATATAATATACATAATATTAATATATGTAATCAATAAAACGAAAACCGTCACTCACCCATCTTTCTGTTCTGCCGCTCTGTCTCTTTGCCTGCGGTTTTTGAACCAGTTGGACACCTGGGTTGTAGTCAGTCCAGTGGCCTCGGCCAATTCCCTTTTCTCCCTGGGACTCGGATACGGGTTGCTGGCGTACCATTCGCGTAACACCATCCGGGACTTTTCTTTAAAACAGTAGCTGGTTTCTTCGCCATCCCATATGGTCCGAGGCAACGGGAACTTGCGACGGACCCGATACTTGCCGACGGCACCCAGCGGGCGACCCCTGAGCTTCTCGGCCTCCACGTAGTGCGCCTTGAGCCACAGCGCCTGCAGCTTGGGGTGGTTGTGAGCGGAGAACTGGTTGCTCTCCAGCAGACGGTACAGCTCTTTGAAGTTACCCCGGTGAAACGCCACGATGGCCTTTGCCTTGAGCACGCTCTCATGCTTGTGAAGTTTGTCACAACTGGGCAGCGACCACAGGAACCTGCCAAGCCGCTCGATGTTGCCGGACTGCTGAAGCACCTCGCACACGCAAGCCACTTGTTCCTGGGTGAACCCGAACGACGGCAATAGTGGCGTCATGGCGCTACCTCCTCCGGCACCGCCGCTGCCACCACCGCCGCCCGACGACGAACCCGGCGAATGTTGTTGGGGTTGACTGGCGGTGCTCGCGTGGTGAGGCGATCCTTGTAGCCCGCTTATGATGCTGGGCCCACCCGGATGGTCCACGTTGAAACTCCCGAAGTTGCCTGCAGTACCGCTGCCGATCAACATCACTGCTGTGCATTCACTCGACTCAACGACACGACGGCATGACACGACTGCAGGACACGTTTAGATATGTGTTATACGAGCAGCTGATTATATGCGAGGTACGCGGATGTGGTCGCAAAAAAAAATATTTATGTACAACGAACGACGGAAGAATTTAATATCGGAAGTCGAAACCCGTAGTGAGTATACCGAGCGAAATATAATAATAATACAAAATATTATCGAGTCATTTATACGGAACCGAACGGACGGAACGACGAGGACACAATAGACGCGAGTCGATTCGCGACAAACAACCGTATGCTACAATAATGCGTTTGTATTATAAGAAAAGTTTATTATTATCACTTTTAATAATATCTTTTCTCCCGACGATCGCGCGATCTGCTGTGCGTGTGTACAACGTATAGGCTTTGCGGCCGACTAACGCGACGACTACAACTCCCGGGCCAGCCAGCCAGACGACTCGACACACACGTACCCCACCACCGATATCGTCACCGCCGTGGCTCGGTTACCGTGGTAACCACTGCCGTTCGCGATCACATTAGCCGATCGGGTAGGCGGTTCCCCCGATGGGCGCGGTCTCTAGGAGGTGGTGCGCGTTTAGTGTTGCTGCTGCCACCGCTAGTAGAAGTACTAGTCTTCGGTCGTATGAGCCGAAGACTCGTAGTTCATAGGTATAGGTAGTATATATATAGATCCTATGTATTTTAATGTTCAAATTATTATTTTTTCGACCAAATTAATCGTGAGAATGTGGGATGGAACGACAACGCAATATACCTACACATTCACACACACACACACATATATATATATATATATATATAAATATATATGCGTGCATATGTAGGTATATATATAACATTACTATACAATTACCAGTATTTAACGAAAAAAAATCGTGTGAAATAGTTCTTCCTCTTTTTTAAAATTTCCGTAGCTAAATTAATAGATAGGTATAAGAATAGGTAATATTTATATATTATATTATATGTATATTCTGTGACGCGTATACGTTTTTGTGCCTATATGTCAATTATTAACAGTTTCAATTTGTTGAAGATCTGATTTTAACTCGATAAAATGCAAAAAAAAAAAAAGAGAACTTTCGTTAATAATAAATTAATAACATTTTTCACAGTTTCGATGTATATTATGTCCCTATAATTTTGATTTGTCAAATTTCACATTTAAAATATTATACTTACATGCATGTAAGTATGTAATACATGTATTACCTACAAGTCTTACTGCAGAAAGTTGCTTGAGTATTATCATGTAATAAGTATCTCATCGGAAAACTCAAAATTGACATCTCAATTTTAAGCCTTTAATATACGTCTATTTTACGACTTAAAAAACGATTAGCAGACATTTATTGTAGGTATTGTTTTGTTTGTATACCTTAAGGGTAGTTTACAATGGAAATCAACTGGGAAATATATTTTAATGGGTTAACTTGATTGTTTAAAACTTTATATCAGTCGTGGGTCGAGATATTACAATCTCACGGGTTGCGATCAATATAGACTTGGTGACATTTGAAAGTATATCTCATGACACTATTCATATATTATAAACAATTTTAAAGCTATGAATAAAATAAAAATCAAATTTTTAAAAAAAGTGAAAGACTGTCATCTCTGTATACATAATGAAAATAAAATAATAACTAATATTCAACAATTGCCATGAAACAATTTTTTGGATATCTATTTAGCATTTAAATTCATGTTACACAATTTATAATTTTCAAAAATCAATATTTTTAAGTATTAATATATATAATATTATGTTAGTCATATATACATTTTATTGCCATATTTAAATAATAAAAATACTACAAACATATTATATTGAACTTTTATTTTTTTCTGTTGCCTTAGGTACTAAGTGTTTTACAATATATAGTCTGTAGCTATTTTCTCCAATAATAAATAAAGAATATTTTTGTAAATATATTTTGAAATCATATTATTGAAGTAATTGTAAAAAATGATTTAATTATGAATTATTAACAATTAATATGTTGTTATTATACACTTTATAAAATATTTTAGCAAGAAATAAATACTCATTCAAAAAAATGAAATAATACATATAGACATTAGGTATAGACAGATGAATAATTATTTTAATTTTTGTAATTATCTACAAATTTTTTTTTTTAAACGCGGATTCGGGATCGATAATACTCGTATAATATATATATTGTAATCTTAGCCTTAATACCTCTTTATACTTCGGTACATAATATTCCTTTAAACCTGTATAGTCGGCTAATTCTTGCAGGAAAACGAACATAATTTTAGTTCAAAAGAAATATGTGAAGGAATAATTTCTAACTAATTATGCATAAAATTAAAAACCTAACCAAGCCTTTTTAGTGGTGGAAAATTGATAGTGGAGAAAAACTGTATCTAATTACTAGGTATTAGAAGAAAATGGATCCGCTTCTAATATCAATGAGAAAACTGTTTGAAAATAATTATAATTCAAAGAAGTTTTGAGTTTTGACATTCTAATTTTTAACAATTTTTTATATGGACTTTATAAATTATAGATAAATATGTTGGCTATAGATGAGATTTTAAAATGTAATTTAATATTACAGAGTAGTGACCGTTTATATTCTACATTATACACCGATACTTTATAAACTATAATTTTTTACTTAAATAGCTTGAAAAATTAATAAATATTTTTAATAAAAACTTATCTAAATAGTTACTATTCTTTATGAGAAATTATGAAATGCCAATTTGTGAATAATACTTAAATATAATAATATTATATGACATAGTATATAATATATATTATAACTTCAAACTTGTAGTAAAATTCTCATTTTTTTCTTTTTCAGAAAATTACTATTATTTACTATTAATAATTATTAGGTATACACAATTACATTAAAAATTATTATTCCATTAAAAACGTATAATCATTATTAAAGATCTATACGAAAGTATAAATAAATCAGTTATTAAATATGTGATGTAAAATTGCATTAGTTATTTTAAATGAATTTCGTTTCGTGAATATAAAGGAAAATATATTTTTTATTTTTGTTGTATTGATTTTATATCGATAAATCAAACTAAAAAAAAATTCTTTAGACAATGTTCTATGCGTAATTTCTGATTTATTCGTACACATGTAGTAGGTACCTGTGGTCAGTTAATCGCATAACCGTTATTTAGAGCTTTTTTTTATTAGACCTATTATAATAATAGATATAACATTCTAAATTATTTAAAATAGCTTGACATCGATTACCTGCATTTTTCATAACCCTACTTCTAATAGTCAATCATTAAAAATAATTACTTGAGACTAAAGATGACACTAAGAAAGTGTAGATGAGTAAGAGAGCGGTGACTAGCAATTTCCGTCGTGGTTACTGGATTTCTGGCGTTACCATTAAATAGTATACTGTTAATACCTACGTGATTTTCACGGCACATTTGGTTTAGTTGTTTGATTTGTTTTATTTGAAATCATGTCACGTTAAAATTTTATGAATTGTCGCTTAAAAAAATACACCGTAAAAGAAACGGCCACTATAAAACAAAACAGAATATCCGCAGTATCGTATAGATACAATATTACCAGGTAAAGCTGTATTTCAAAAACACCATCGGAAAAGGCAGATTTGCAGGACAAGTTAAATACTGCAGTTTAACATAGGTAAATAACGAAACCGTTGGCTTTACAGTAAAATTCATGTTTATATTATAAGTATATTAAATCAATTTACAATGTATGAATAGTTAAAAAAATAGCCTTCAATTTATTATTTTAAAAAGCATTGAGTTTGTTGAAGGGTCCACGTAGAATTATTGGCCAAATTTCCCGAACGTGCTTAAAACAGAAGACAACTTTTAATGGTCACAGAACGGGCCGTCCTGTTTGCTCTTCGTCCGACCGTCATTCGTCCCTCGATTATTATTATTGTCATCATTATTATTGTTTCCAATAAAAAATGTTTTTACAAATATTTTTATAAATTTGCTTAAAAATGATTTTGCCAATGTTTTTACAGGCATTTTTACAAATAATCTTACAAATTTAATGTTTATACAGACATTTTAAGATTTACGATGAACATTTTTGTTTATAAATGGTTGCTATTAGTTTCAATAATAATAATCTGTATGTCTGCCCTTTGTTTGTTGCCATGGAAACAATTATGTCTAACCATCTATAAATAAAAATTTCCATCGTAAATTTTAAAATGTCTGTTTAAGCCTTAAGCACCTCCCGGGGTTGGGCCTATTATTTTTTAACTTAGCCTATCTTCTGCCCATAGGTATAATATACCTATCTCGGTACCAAATTTCATCGCAATTAGTCTAGTCGTTTCGGAATGCATAAATGACAAACTAACAGACAGACGGAAATCCAACGAATTAAACACACAGTTTGAGACATATAAGAGCCAAGAGGTAGAATTTTTAACGGGCTACGAAGTGAAAGGGTTCACCTAAACAATTTTTATAATGTTATTAAGTATTAACATTAATGCATCATTATAAATGTAATATAACTGTATTAATAAGTTCTTACCCTTAAAAATAATTTGTGTTGCCCAAAAAAATCGAACAATAATAAAATAACGCTTTTTCACATAATTATTTTTATAATTTTTAAATAATGTAAGATACATATCAATAGGTTCATAATAATGTTTCAAATAATGATTCAAAAGTTTGGAAAATAATTGTAAATTTTACATGTTCGTATGTCACGTTTAGAAATTGCGACATGTGTAAAATTGTTGAAAGTACGGTTCTTACGTGGAACATGATGCATTTTTCTATTTTCTCAAATCGTCCCAGCAATCGAATATTTTCATTGTCTGGATATAGCACACAGAGACTTTAAACCACAAAACATATTACTAAACCATCAAAATGAAGTAAAAGCGGCCGATTTTGGATTGTAAAATTTTTACAGAAAATCGTTCAGCAATAAACGAACATTGTTGCTAACTCGTTGCGGTACATGGATGTTTATGCCACCGGAAGTATTGATGAGTTCAAAAACGGATATAACGCTAAATTCTTCGATATTTGGTGTATATGGGTGAGACGCAGCTTAAATTTCTAATAATTCAATTTTAGTAATATTATATTGGATCATACATATTTTGTCGTTGTTTCTCCGAACTGAAAATAGGCGAAAATAGAAAACTCATTTTCCAAGTATATTATATAGTATATACACTATACAGTACACTATATACTATATACAGTATACACTCGTTGCGAAATAAATAACACTACATTTCTATACCAATATTTTGACTCGCAGGAAATGTATACTGTACTTATATCGAATACTTACATATTACTCGCTTTGTGATAACCAAACATAGAGGCCTAGTGCAGTTAATTTTGTTGTGTTATAAAAATTCAAACTAGTTGGGCGTGTGTCAAAACGATTAAAACAAGTGTCACAAAGATTACATTGCAATATCTTATACAAATCACGAGAAAAAATACGCACGGTTTTGACTATATTACTTTTCATTAAATTTTAAAATATAATAATATACATTAAATCAATATAGGCGATTGAGGATAAGCGTGTTATGTACTATAATGTAGGTACTATGTTACTATGTCATATACTATAATGTAAGTAGGTACTTTAATGGAACGTATAAATTATAATTTTTTTATCAAATCAGTTACAATAATAATAGAAGATTTATTTTCATCGAATAGAGTAATATTAAGTTTTATAATGATATTATAATATTTAATTCTGTACAATATAAGTATATATATATACTCACTATACCTACTCACAATCACATGACAAACAACCGTTTCGTAAAAAACATTTTTTTAAAATTTCAAAAAGTCAAAAATTAAGTTAAGAGAATACAACTATACATACGATATTTAAGTTAGGTAACAATAATAATATATTCAAACCGCAAAGTTTAAAGTTGATAAAGAAAACAAATATTAAATATAATATTAATTAGTGAATTAGGATTAAAAGAGTTGATTTACTGTTTTAATCAGGTCAACGACGTCATCGATTATTGTCTATTCTGTGATGGATTACTATATATTAAGAAACATAACATAAACTATATTATATTTCAAGCATTATAGCTATTACTCTTAAATCTTAATATACGGGTAGATATATACTATATGGCATAAACTTATGCCACTTACGGTATACTATTTAACTATATAATATAGTCAAAATCTCGTCTAGATTTATGTATGCACTTACAACGGCGATGTTTAAACTAAAACGTATATTATGCTATAAGGCATTATACAGTGTATTGCGCTTAGTTTCTATTGGTTTTTTGCGTGAGTGATTTACGGTTAAAACAACTACCCGAACCGTACAAGTAGGCGCTTTACGAAACAGTTATTAATAATATTACGGCGTGCCGGCTTACTTATAATACTACTTACAGTCTCCTGACCACGCCATTGAGACCAAATGACTACGACTACGTTACAGGAGGCGTGCTGCATTATATTATTATTATGCTGATCGGCCAGGTGTCGTTCGACGACGGCCGTGTTAAACAGATTGTCGCGCAACAGGTGTCGGACGACATTGTTCTCCTCCGACCGATGTACAACCGAACGGTTTCCTCGTCGGCAAAACGGCTTGTACGCGACACATGCTCGAACCAGACGTACTATAGCGGGCACGCATCGCTGTCGTCAAACATTAAAAATGGATGACGACGATCAGATTTGAGACGATGAGTTGGTCAACTTTACGGTTGTTTTCAGATTCTAAAATACTAACAAATCTAAAAATAAATCTAAAATACCCAACTCGGAGAAGTATAATAGTTAATCGATCCATAATTTTTAATATCCAAATCGTCCAAATCAAACCGTGATATATATTATCTTTATTCGTATTTGTTTTTTCTTTTGCTTCTAAACAAATAAAGTTTAAAAAAAATTTAAATGACAGTACTTTACCGAGGAAAAATATAGTATATTACTAGTATATTAGTTTGTGATCGTTTAGTTTACCGCCTATTACAGCTGTTCTCAACCTTTACGTATTCGCGTACCACCTATACGTTCTACACAGTTTGAAAATATTTACGTACCATCTGACCACTTTTTTTTGCTTTTTGGTTATTTATAATGTATACGTTTATGTTTTTTATAAAGAGAGATTTTCTTCGCATACCACCTATGAGCTTTCCACGTACCACAGGTTGAGAACCGCTGGCCTAAGACCTGGATTAAAATATTATCATGATGCTTGCCTAATATACAATATGAATAAGTTTTAAACAAATAAAAAATCTAATCAGTTGCAGTCAGATAAATACTATTTAACATTATTAAAACGTGATAGTATCGACAACATCGATAAATAATAAAACATTTAGTCGATGTTTATAAAAAAAAAAAATAATAACAATAATAAAATCCATAATGATATTACTATAAACACTCTTCATATTATACACATATTTTATAGCAAATAATTTATTGCATTCCAATGTGCAGTGAAATATGTAAAGTGAATATCATTATTTTATACTTTTAAAACTATATCGGACAACTTGACTTTATATGCCAAACCTGTTTAAAAATAACGGAGGCACCCTTTATTATAAGTAGAGTTAATACCACTCGGTAGCGGAATATTCTTTCAGTCGATATAATAATAATCGCAACAAAGAAAGATTTTTACATCGTCTACCTGAAAATCGAAACAAGTTCTTTGATAAAATGACACATAAACATTATTGCGGTTGTTGTAATTATATTAAATATACATAATAAGTGTATATTATATTGAAAAAAAATATGTCGTAAAAGTAAATAATTGTTTATTTGTACGTAATTATATAACTGTGGTAACATTGGTGTTTTTTAAATCTTTTTTTAATTCATTAGTGAGTCATGAAATAATATACTATAAGTACATCGTTGTCTCGGGAAAATGTAACCTTGTAGTATTCATTAAAAAAATGCATATAAGTAGTAGAAGAATAAATTAATTGTATATAAATAGATGGTACCTAACCTAACCTCATCTTGAAAATATAACCATTTTTAATGTTCCTCAATAGTAAATTATAGGGAAAATTACGAAAGGTCAATTGTAATTTGTAAAACAGAATTGAAATTTAAAGTGTTAACATAATTACTTATATTAATAACTTATTATTAGGTAAACCGAGTTTATAATGACATATTATCATTATTCATTAGCGATAAATTATATGAATAAAAATCACTATTAATGTATAAATAGATCATCAATAAAAAACAATTATAAATGAATCAATAGTTAGTAGTCTCCCTGGTGGTTCTAGAGGAAAATTTCCTTTACTAGAATACTTAAGTTAAAGTATCTTGAGACAGATATTCAACGGATTTGGATTTTTAACCCGAGTTTAAAAAAAACAAACTGAAAATAAGTCATTTAAAAAATGTTGATATTTATTATATCATATTATAAACATTGTACAATCTTCTTCGATTAATTTAATTTTTATTGTTATTTTTTAAACACAGTTTTTTAATTTAATTTTTTGTTTTATCCTTTGTTATTATCAGTAATTTTTTATCTATTGAATATTTTCACCAAAATACCCTTTAAATGATCTGCTCGATCATAACTTATCACAGCTATAAATAAAGTATTACCGAAAAAAAATTAAGCTATATAACACAAAATAAAAAATGAATATCGATCATATACTTGATAAGCGCAATAATAATACTATAATAATATTATTATCCATTTCACAATGATCGTATAATATTGTTATTTTCCGATTTTCTACTATCTATACATTGTAACTTCAAAAGTAGTAATAGGAGAAAAATCTCTAATTAATTAATCGTTTTGCCGTATTATTTTAAAACAATTTCGATTTTGTTAATTATAATATTATTAAAAATAAAGAACCTATTGACGAAAATGCATTTTCGTCAAAAAAATATATGCAATGTCATTAATATCCGGTGTGAGATCATTATTATTTAGAAAATACATTTTTCTGGACCAGTAATAAACAAAATAATTAATTAACCAAAACGATGAAATATCTCATACCAATCGATAAAAAAATAGCATAGGTACTTAAAAGTTATATATTTTAATAATTTTCTTTAATATGTTCAGATATTAGATAATCAGATTGTATCTATAAGCGATGTAATTTATTTAAATTAAGTAATATTAAAATTCGTATGTTAATTATTTTGTAAGCACCAATTCTAAAAACGTGTTTATTTTCAGATGAATAAAAAAAACAATTTAAGAGTTCCTGTATATTTTTGTAGTATGAAAACTTAATTAGTTGTAGAAGTAAAAGAAGTAGGTTTATTTTAATACAATTTATGTTTTGCTTATTTTCGGTCAAGCCTTTTTCTGAACTGGTAAAAACTCATTGCTTATAACTTGTTAATTGTTTTAACTTTTATACATACGTTTTATGTCCTGAGAGCCTTATAAAATATTTGAAACAAAAAAATATCAGTATAAATTACTTATTTTAAACTTATTTGAGTCATCTTTAATTTATTTACTACAAATTAAAAAACAAAACACTTATTAATTGTTATTCAGTTATATATAATATAAACTCACGTATTTATAAATTGTACGAGAAAAACATTTAAGCGACATCTTAAGAAAAAAATTAGATATTAGATATTATTATATTTCATGTAATATTATTATTATTTACGAAAATATAATAAATATATATTATATTTATTTTGAAAACCGTTTCTTTTCGCAATTTCGCAATCACATCTGCAATACTATGTGTGGATACATTTTACAACCATTACCATTTATTATTATAGTTGGGGATGGAAAAAATAACAGATAAATTACCCGTGTTTTTATATAAAACGCACAGAAACCACTTTGGTCACGATTAATAAAATTTCATCCAGTGATAAAAGCTGTACGAATTGGGAAGATTTATTTTATACGGTTTCGTTCACGGTGCGGTGATTTTTCTACATAGTGGTTTTTTTTATGTAGACTAAAGAAAAATCATCTTTGAAAACCGCTGAACAAACAAAACTTGATTGTACTTACTGACCCGTAACAATACAAATGGCGGAAAAGTTATGGTTTCCGGACATTAATGGCGGTTCCCCTATCATTTTTATTCTATTTATTTGGAACAATCGTGTAAAATATAATAAATTTAAACAATTATAATATATAACTCCAATGATCATTTATCTTCCATAAATGTTTGTCATTGTATTTCTACGATTGTGCAAAAAAAAAATACTTTTCAACTGATAATTCATATTTTTATTAGTTTCACAGAGAACACATTAAATGTGCAGCATAAATATTTGATATATTATATTATTGTATTTTAATACATATCTACACATGTATTTATTCTTATATATATCAATAATGAATTATTTTGTAAAATCTATTAGGTAGGTATAGACGTATATAGTATACTAAGTTGCAATAGCATAGCGAAACGCGTTCTATCAACATTATTGATATAATATTAAATATAACTAAACTATATGCGGTAAATATAGTAGAGCATAATACCGCATTTATTATGTAATATTAAATAAATAGTATTAATATAGTAGCAATTGGATAATATAATAATCTATAAAATTAAACAAGTGTTAACAAAATATTAAGAAAACTTGGCTTACTAAATGTTTAAATGTATATCTCATTTATGAAACAAATCGAGGTTTTTTTAATTCATTACATCATCTTGTAATACCTACTATGTAAAGGATTATTAAAGCCATAGGAGGTACGATAATATAGAATTAAGATCGTTGGAAAGTATCGCGAATTATATTGAAGGACATTAAAATTAAATGAAAGTAATAAATCCGGACATGCAGGATATAACGCCTTGTCGCCTTTTATTAACTTGTGCATTAAACAAAATATTCATAGTTTTGCGTTTAAAATTAAGTGGCTAATGACTAAAAGACTATTATGTTAAGGCTGGGTTAGATTGACGATAAAGAAGTAGTTGCTGACGAGTTGAAGTTAACGTGTATTTTTTACGTATACACGATAAAACGTAAATACCATCTTTGAATACGTTCAAAGAATTCAACTAGGCTAATTTGTGAGGGATTTCTAAGAACGGAACAGAACTCTAATATCAGTCTAACTATAATAGTATGGTGTATATGTATAATGTTTTCAGACACAGCTCGATTTAAAACTTATTCGTATTACGAATTTAAAAAACAAGACTTCATGTGCTTTCGAGCTTATATAAATTCATTTTCGAAGAAAACCTTCTATAATCTTATAATATAGATTTATGAACTTCCGGTAAAATTGATCGATGGGCATTAGGTACACGTCATAATACTTTTTCATTGTAATAACATATATTGATCGTACATAATAAACAAAGTGAACTGTTTTTGTTAATACATTTAAAAATATAGTTGCTGGTATTTCGTGGACTTTTATTTTTAGATAATTTGATATTATTCATCATCATAAAACATAAAACAGTATTGTATAATTTTTTTTTAAATTTTAAATATTTTCGTTCGTGAAAAAAAAAAACAGAGTAGATTATCCTGATATTTTGGAAATAATATAAGAATATTTAAATAAATTATTATTTGTTTTATTCCGGAAAAGAATAAAATCATAGACTCAAAATTGTCACCAGATACAATAGGTGATATAAGATAACCGCATAATCATCAACATATTTTGACTCTTTCAGAACTATTTACAGGCAATTTTTTTTAATTATTAATTTATGTTTGATACCATTATTGTTTTTTGTTAAAAACACGTACTAAACATATTTCAATATAATATTATAATCGTTTAAAAGTCATTGAAGTTAAAAAATATAAAAAAAAATACATCGTCATAATTTTGTTTATAAATGCTTAAAATAAAAATGTTGGCAAAATGCAATGTTAAACGAAAAAAAAAACAAGAACACTAGTTTCTGCTATTCCTAGAATAAAAGTCGTATTCGTATAGTATACTTTTCGTAATTCTTAAATAATAAAAAAAAAAAAAAACAACATAATTTTAAGTGAAAATGGTGAACTTTGGGCATAGAAAAATAATATATGATGTCGTCTGCAGCGTGCGACTATAATAACACAATAATATATATTACTAATGTATATAAAAAGTGTATAATTTTAATACATACCGAATACGCTCGTTTCGAGAGTTTACCGAATCCGAAAATATAGCGATTTCGACGACGTATACAATGCATAAAACGTATATTATTATCATACGATAATAATGATCTTATATATTATATTATTATGTTCTCGACGGAGCGTCGTCGTTGTCGGTGCGGGACGCCACGAGGATATTATTATAAAAGGCGAAGGAGGCGTTTGTTATTGATGTCGACGAGTGCCACTTGTTGATGGGGCGACGTTTAGAGCGGATAATGCGACGACGATGACTTGATTTCAGCCCTAAATACGCGTGTTTAATAGTCCGTCCCGCGGGCATATCGTATATACCTTTTTATATACTCGCAACACGTATAATGTATACATATTTGTATAGCGTTCGGTAGTAGGACTTACCGAATATATACGAACGGAATACACCGCAGCTCGCTACCGGCCCCCCCGGGATCGCACACAATACGATTGATATTACCACGATCACAAGGCACAAAAGACGGCATCGTTTTTCGGTGGAAGAAAGGAAAAAAAGGAATAATGTGACGTACTATACGCTGCCCGTACAATATATATATATATATGTCATTATATATGACGCATAAGTATATTATTTGTAAAATATAATATATGCGACGACGATAGTCGATAGGTATTTTACACGCCTCTTACACAATAATAATATAATACTCTCATCACACACATATTATACATTATTCTGGATCATATATATATACAGTGTGATTCTCCAAGCATACTCACCCTCGTTTTTCTGATGCATTTATATTTATTTGAATTTTTATACCAATTTAGCAGTGTCCTGTGACGATAGAAATATCTTTTTTTCGAATGAGAACTTTTCACTGTAAATTGTTAAGCAGTTGTTTTTTTTTTGAAAATGTTGATGTACCAAAATTAAAATTCGAACGAAGAGTTTTTGAGTTATTATATAATAGTCGTAAATAATGATTTTACAAAAGTATAAAATAAGACCTAGTATTTATGACACTAGAACAATTCGTATTAATTATAAAATACCAGAACAGATTAATAATATTAACTATTACGATTTTAAATCATTATAGTCCTTATAGATCCAGTGGCGTAGATAAGATTTTTTTCTGGGGGGTTTATATTATACTTATGATACAAATTATGAGATATTAGTACTTCGTTTTTATTTTGTTCTAACCATTATATAAAATATTTTGGTTTTAGGGGGGGGGGGTGAAAACCCCTTACTTCACCCCCGTAAATACGCCACTGTATAGACCACATAAGATCTTCCTGACCCATTGTTATATTATATCATGAACTTAATATTGTCTTTACCTAGAAAAAGTTCAATAACTCAAAAACTACTCTTCGGAACTTTGACTCATATACATGAAAAGTTACTGTTTATAAGAAGAAGTGAAAAACCAAGGATACTTTCATTTCCTTATGTTTCTATCGTCACTCTTTGAATGTTGTAAAAACATCTAAGAATTTGAAAATATTGTCAGTGAATATAGATACTTGAAAATTCCTATAAAATCAGAATAAATCGGAATAAATTCGTTATTTGAGGAAAACAAGGAACGTGAACTTATTCGGCGAATCGTCCTGTATACCTAATATGTAAATTATGATAATTTCTGTTCTCCTTTTTAGGCCATCACGGTGTATTTTTCGTAGGGCGGAGAAATCCGAACCGTATAATATATATATACCATATGCGTATTGTGTGCAGCGGTTACCGCGGTCACCGAAAAAACATTCGCCGCGCGGTGTATAAAGGACAATATCACGGTTGTATGTACTATATTATTATATTATTATTGTTTGATTTTCTGCGACACGTCCCCGTTCCGCCGTGCGTGTGTTACATATATAATATAGTCATAGGTACCTGCATTATGTTCGTTTCGAGAACGAACGTTTTATATTATTTGTACATCGCATTGTATTTTATTGTGCGCGGATCGACCGCTGTGATTACTGATTTTACTGGAACGAGGAAAAGCCGCCGGTTCACCTGGACTGTGACGTCTTCTTCGACATAGCCGTGCCGCCGCCGCCGCCCGAAGACGGGGGTACGGCGTCTGTCGCGGCGGCGTCGGTAGCACACGCGACATCAGCTGCCCTTTTTAAGAACGTTATAATAATAATAATAATAATAATAGCTATACATTAGTATTATAATTCACGTGAGCACCTACTGCGCTACTTAACGCCGACGTCTCGTTAATTCAGTTCAAAATCGGGCGCGCACGTACAGTAGGTCGTATACATATAAATGGTATAATAATATAATACTTTTGCACCCTCCGACGCGAACACATTATATTATATTATTATATAGGTATAGATGAAATGTTTATCACCTTTGTTGTGTGTTAGATGGTTTCAAATCGTCTCATTCGATGCGCTGCTGTATCAGCTATATACAATATACATACATACATTTTTCGTTCGGGATTCGATCTGCAATATCGCTGCATGGAGTTTAGAACAGTGTTCGATATATTATTATCTATATAATATGATTTTTCCGTGTATTTTATCTCATCTAGATAAAAAAAACTGTCGTATTTTAAAATTATCTAGATGATTCCTCTCTGTATTCAAGACCAGATTTAACGGATTCAACCTTACCGAAAGATAGTAGCAATAAATCACCTATTTTATAATCAATGTGAAGATTTGATTTTTTTTCTTTCATGTATTATTGTACAACTGCTAGCATGACGACAATTGGAAGGGATAAGAAAGAACTGCAATTCTAAGAATTCTAAATCCTGCTTAGACTACATTTTCTACATTCCTATCATTATTTCTAATAAAATATGCATAACCTTTGCAGAGCTTCAAAAATAACTCAAAAGATAGCGGTTACTTTTTTAAAAGCATTACGCCATCATCTCAATCATCAGATATTGGTCTTAAACAAAACGGTCGCAACATATCTATAAACATACAAGCCCAAATCTAAAGAAAACGATTCTAATACTATAAAATATGTATTATAAATCAATACTTCATAGTTAAATAAATAATACTAATATTAAAATATTGCTTAATGTTGAAAGTCAAATTCTAACGATTCGAAGAAATCGTCTGTACGACAATACATTTGAAAAATTATAGCTGTATACACTATAAGGTATGTGAGTATATATATATATGATGATTCACCATGCGTTCTCATTTTTTTTTACCATTAATAATTAATTAATTCTCGTTTTAAATTCAAGATAACATCTATCTTACTGCTTTATTAAACCATTTTTTAGGACTAATATCAAATGTTTTGATATTACAGAAACTACTTGTTTAAAAGTTGATTTAGATGCGTCAAAATTTCAAAAATAAAATCATCTGCCTTATAGTTTACAGTCATTTAAAAAAAAAAAAAAAAAGAGGAGTTTGTACTTAGTACCACCACAGGACACTGCTTGAATAGTATAAAAATCTAAATGATTTAAAACAGATAGTAGGTATATAAGCGAGTTTAAAAAACTCCAATTTTCAAAATTTGAACAAATTTGAAACTCATTACCTAGCTATACTTATTATTATAATATAGCTGCGCGTACTATATAGAACGCGTTATGTTACCAATGCGACATATATTATAATAATAATATATAGGTACCTATACTTAAAACCTATACCACCTAGGCGTATAATACGCGTCACATGCCCGACGGTGACTGCAATGATGGCTGCGGGCAGCCACGACGACGATGAAAAAACAACAGTAGGTACCTATATACGACCATCACAGCTATACGTGTGTATTATCATATGCGGTCGGCCTGGTCATCGTCGGCTCACAGTGTCAGTGGGTGGCTGAGAAACGAGTAGTTGAAAAAAAAATAATAATAATAAGTGCACACGAAATGTAATTCAATCGGAGGCCACGGCCAGTTGGCGTACAGTATACGATCCTCCGCGAGCGGGACGGCTACCGGCGGCGGTGTAGGTGCCATGTACGCGCGCGCGTGTGTGTGTGCAGTCGACGGCGGCGAAAGGGTTCGGTGAAGGTGAGGTGGGAGTGGAGTCCACGTAGACCAGCCACCCGTACTTCCTGAACTTATCGTGTTACATGCCAACACACACACACACACACACACGCATTCATTGCCGAAAACAAGTGCCTACCTGCTGCACAACCGCAACATTCCCATACACACACACTCGCACACGACCGTGGTACCTGTATGCCGTGTGACTTTGTGAGCTCTCGTGTGTGTGTTGTTACTTGTTACATCACGGAGGCTCCTGCGACCGAAGTATGAGTGCTGTAGCACACGCAGTGTAGGCGATAAACTTCTCACGGCGAAGACGTATCGTAACGCAACGGATGTGGACCGCGAATGCGTTGATTTTTATTGTTGTCGGTGCCAATATAATATATTATAATGCGGTTGGGTTCGAGCGTTTTTTTTTTAATTTTTCAAGTCAGTTATTTTAGAGCCGATTTCCGTTAAAAATCATTAATTGTATTCATCGCCGAGCACGCCTATCCACCGTTTTCCTTCCTCGGGTTTTCAAAATTTTATGCAATAAAGACCTCGTTTTCAAATTCTTGTTTTTTTTTTTTTTTTTACTACTCGAGTAATAATAGTAAGCTCGTGTTTTGTATGAAGACACAGACTTTTGTTTTTCAAACGATTATCATCCCTATATTTTTCTACTATAAAAATGTTAAGCAGGTAATTTTCCTCGTCATTTTGACGTATGGAAATCAAAATTTTAACAAGAAATTTCGAGTTATTTAAATGTGTGTACACTAAGGACAATAATTCCATGATAATGAGATGGGAAATATTAAACAATAAAATAAATATGCAATGTTTTAAAATATAGTAAATACTTTAATACCTACTAGATAAAATGTATAAAATATATTTTATATTTTTTGTAAAAACCATTTTTAAGGAAAATATTATCCTAAGTATAGAATAATGTTAATAACTCAAAAACAACCCATTTAAATTTTGATAAATATCTACTTAACAATTAACGTTAAAAAAAATAATTTCTCATTTGAAAAATAAAAGTTTGGATCGCCACAAATTCCTAAAGTAGTACAAAAAGATTTCAAGAATTTTAAATTATGGTTTATTAGGTATATTTAAAAATTCCAACAATCAGAATATTTTAATAAGTTCTTTATTAAAAGTGGTGCTATGGTTGGTAAATCATTCTGCTTACATATGATGTGTCCGTGATCCATTCGTATTTTTTCTCGTGCAAATAAATTACACATTTTATACGCTCATATAGACTTCATGCTTTTAGACACGTCTCATCGCATTATACAGAGATACTTAATTTGCAAGATTTGTACAGATAATGCGACAGCACCATACGACCGTCCTTACTGCACTACTGCACGGTCGATGCAGTGATAAGACACTAATAAATAATAATTATATTTTTATACTTAATATGTATGTATAATAAATAGAAGCCAAGTCTTATTGTATTATATATATAAGTGATAATTATGCAATTATTATTGTGATCACGTACAGTACACTTTGTACTTTGTTGCGCATTAATTGGTATGCAAATAATTTGCCAACGACTTAAACATATCTTAGTTAATCGGATCTCGAGAAATTTTTATGGATGAAATTTATCAAAGGCGTGGGTAATATTAGACTTAATGACACAAAATCGCAACAATACACAATGGTAATAAAATATTTGACGTGTTGTCTTTAATTTAGATAACCTTCTCCAGAGGTAACAGAAAAATTAATATTTTCACTATCGTAATTTATATATTTTTATCAACTTAATGAATAACAAATTGTATTATGTACAGGTAATATCTATTAAAGTGAGCTTATAACTATAATAATATAGTATAGACATTTATTAAAGAAGAACTCTATTTTAATTATACCAACACTGATAACCTATGTACGCAGTATACATAACATACTAGGTAGGTAGTTTAAGAATTATAATAACTCAATCTTATCTGCTGCAACATGCGTTTTTTTTCAGAAAAATATGCATATAAAATAATATTTATAATTATATTAATTACTGTTCAAGAACTAAATTATGAATATTTTTTAAACTTTATACCATAAAAGTACCAGCTGTACCTTATTTATATAACTTATTTATAAGTCTGAATATTTAGGTCAACAGTTAAACTAGGATTTTGGAAGATATGGCCTAACATATATACAGAAGACACTATCAAAGCATCTGGTTCAAAGTGTACTGTGATCTTTGATTGACAACTTGTTATTTTAATCATACAATGATTTATTTACTAAATTCATTCGTTTGTTATATACTATATAATGAACAAGTAATGAGTAGAATACGGATTTTTATATTTATGCTATTATTTTTGCCAAAATATGTATAAAAAAAAATGAAATTAGTTAACAAAAAATCTATATCTAACATTTATTTTCAAAATTTGAATCACATAAAAATGAAAACTACTGAATAGAAATACAAATGAATGAACTAGGGCAACTTTAGTCAATAGATGATAGTAGATTGTATAACATATTATAATATATAATATCACTATATAGTGATATCAAAAATCATGTACCTATTTTATCTATTACGATTAATGACAGATTGTATACAATATTTGCAATAGAATTATGAGTATTGTCCATATATTTATAAATAGATATACCTAATACGTTTGAGTAGGTTTTATTTAAATTAGGGTATTTACGTAATGTTAATAATGAGTTATTTTCAAAATATTATGACGATGTCTACCTTGTCTTAATGATCATTAATTTTTATTCCACATTTATGAATAATGAATTTTGCGTAGCTGTATAATATCAATTAATAATTAGTGTTATTAGTTTTGAACTAAGAAAAAGAAAGTTTAAAGAGAAGTTATGAAGTCCAATGACAAATGAGCACTGAATTTATAATTCAAACTTTTTTATTCTTATTGTAATGTTAAATCGCAACTTTAAGTAGTAAAGTCCACCTAAAAATATATAAGTATGTTTTAATAAAAATAAATAATAATTAATATGATACAGCGATTTCCATTTATTAATAAATCCTTATTTTTCTTGTCTTTATTAAACTATAAATTATAGCTTTTGCAATGTATACGCGTATTGTATTATTTGTAAACATGTTTTTTTTCTATTAACGATAAAATTATATTGATATGGAACATGATACTTTGACAATGATACTTTTATTTAATAATAATAATAATAACAATATAACAAATTATTCCAATATACAATAGCTTTATATATGTATATATTATTTACATTATAATATCTTGGAAATTATATTTTTAACTAAGTTTAATCATTTTTCTTTAAATTAATATAAGTTTTATTTTTATGTAAGTTTATAGAGTCTTCTAAGCACATCAAATTTGGAAATATTAACTAATTAATTGATCAATAATAAATTATTATGTTTATTATTAAACTTTAAAAGTACAATTCTAAAATATACCACGTCAATTATTATTCATAAATACCATTTTCACCGATTAATCGACTTAATGTAAACTATATATTATATTTTACTGAAAGACCAAATCATATTGCTTAACTTATATTTTTATCATTTATAATTTTATACATACGTAATAAATAATAAAATTATGGTACCTAATCACTAATCAGTATTAGATACTCATGATTATTTTACAATAAATTATTGGCTATAGAAACAATAACTCTGTAATAAAATATTATTAATATTATTATTATTTTTTAACAGAAATCAAATAGGTTAAATAATATAGGTTTTTAAATAATAATTTGAGTAAACAATTAAAACAATTCAAAGCGTAGGTACTATTTCCATTTCGGCTTTTTAGTAGGTATATAGATTTTATTAGAAATGATTGAACTATTAATTTGTTATAGATACATGGTAATTATAATAGGTACTTAAAAATGTACAATATTTTCTATAGCCTCTCCATATAAATTCATCACATTACATCTATGCAAAACTGTACCGTAACAGGTGAATGTAACGGGTGCTCTTTTTTTACGGAGGCCGTCAATCAGTCGACAAACAGGTGATTATCGTGCGAGGTCTGGTCGCTCGCTGGTGGCGATGGCGGAGTCTGCGGTGTCTGCGGCGTTCGAGGCATTTGCGGCTGAGGCTGAAACTCGACGGTAGCACGTCGTATGACCAAGGTGGTTTGATGGATTGCTCGACATTGCCGGCCTCATCTTGGCGACAATCCTTTGCGTCCCACCAAGACGCGCGAAACGCCGTTTTTCTAACTAGGTATACTGTTACCCACGGTATATTATATAGAAAAGAGTCGTTGATAATCGTAGCTTTTAAGAATTATCAATATAACAAAATAATATGTGATGTAATCTGTAGGCTATCCAAAATTCGTCTGATAATTCATTCGTTGTTATTCATTAACACCTAGGAAACATTTTTATTATATATAATAATATTATACTAGCCAGCAAGTAAAAATATGTCAAATTAGATTGTCCGTGGTTTGGCCAGCCTACATAAAAAAATAAGAATGATAAATAAAATTAGCAGTGATTATATTTAAATCATACTGCATACGAGTCTGCTATGAATTGCCACATTTTATGTCTTTTGTGTCTTTGGAAACCGTCTCGGACGCGAACGTTCGTGGTCTGCCGTCTGCACACGGACAAGATAACTCCGAGTGAATAGTCTCGGTTCGCGGTACGTACTTACCATCCCCGTCCGCCTTCTCGGGCCCAACACCTACCGAAATCAGGGGTAACCAGGGTAACCATAACGCTTTTCCGTGACGGTTTACAATTCTGTGAGCCAAAGCAAAGACATAAAATATCAAAAACAAAATCTCAGTAAATAAAGTGAAATTAATTACAGAAAAATTTACTTTTATTAGTCTATTGTTTGTATCTATGCCGTTATGAGGTAAATAATGCACAAGACAAGTGTAGAAATTATAACTTAATTTTAGAAATAGTGCATTTTTTCTTCGTGGAATTTAAATTTAAGAAATATTAAGTTTTGGATATTATCGCCTCCTTTACAATATAATGAAAACCACGTAGGTATAACGTGACGGCAAATTACCTAAGTCATATTAAAAACGTTGTGGTAAAATTAACATGAATACAAAAATATTTAATACATCTACTATTATCGTTTCTATAAGAGCAATTATATTACAATTTCAATGTATTATTCAAGATGTTGTTTTTTATTGGATTCTCTCGTAGCTTTTGTATATTTTTATTTTTTTCTACTGAACCAGTGTCTTATATTATTATACTAATACAACGGTAATGTACACAATTTGATATAGTACCTATTACATACTCTGTCGATGTGATATACAATTTATGTTTCTTTTGTTGTGTTTATATCATCTTTTTCGCACACAGTAGTTTGGCACGAGCGTGTAGTTTGTATATGCATGGACATCAGACACGCAGTTGATTCAACCAAATGCACTCTTTATTATATTGTTATCCATTCAAAGTGAGTTGTCCCTCGTTGCAACAAGGACCTATTTCTATCCCGTTAAAAACCATTGAAAATCATACATACGTTAGAAATGTGAGATTATAAAATATATTTATATTATTTTTCAACTTTTAGAACCAAATTAATGGTTTTTTTAAAACAATAATCTTAAAATAAAAATTTTAATCGATTTTTTAAATCGATATAAATATTATAGTCATTTCAGTTGGTTTAGAAACAAAATGTCATAGTAGGTCGGAGAGATATTAAAAAATTATATTAATCTAACACAAATACACAATGTCAATATTATTTATTTCTATGAAAAGACAGCATATATATTATAATCTCACTGGAAATGAATAATCCGCAAATTAAAAAACCAAACACAATGCAATAGTATATATTATATTTAAATTTGTAGAAAAATATATATATATATTTTTTAATTTAATAAAACCAAACTATTTTTTCTTATTCTAATAATAATGGGTAGACATTTTTCTTATTTTCATCACTACTCATAAATCTATGGAGAACACTCTAGGCCCTAGGGATATAAAAAAATATTTTTAAACAAAGTTTCCACTGTATAAATAAATAATACTGTAATTTATATAGTGTATACTGTATACCTATAATACAATAAATCCAATTCGTTTAAAATATCAGTACTGTTATAAACATTTCTACTTGTACAGGCTAATGACAGGTAAGTTAAAAGTTTAGAAAACTACAAGTTCAATATTCGACAAATTTTGTACAAAATATTTAAAAAGTATTCTGCTGTAGACTATACAAAACAATATTATACAAATAATATTTTATGACAATATTGTTATATAAGTGCACTGCAATATTATTCAAAATTCTAATGTAACAGCACTATAAAATTGGAGGTGCTAAGCAGTAAGCACCCTTAGCGCACGCCTATTCGATTTTGGCATTTTGATACTTATAAAAAAAATACAAATTCTGGTGGAAATCTTTTTCCAAACACTTTTTGGATTTTATGATATCAATATCAAATATTATATAGGTTTTCTTGGAATCTATATAGGTAGGTCCCTACTCTAGGAAGTTAAATAACTCAAAAAATAGTCGTTCGAATTTTTATTTCGATACGTCAATATTTTTAGAAAAAATAGCTGCTAAAAACGCACATTATAAAAGGCGGTTTTCGTTAGAAAACCCGTAAGTTTGTATATCCACAGGACTGCAGTCCTTAAGTAGTACTAAAAATCTCAAGAATCTTAAAATATGATATTCAAGTAGGTATATTATTATTTATTAAAAAATTGAAAAAAGTCAGATTTTGAATGACTGCCTATCCGTTATTTCGAAGACAAAAATACGGAGTGAGCACGATCACTCTGTATATATTATATATGTATGTATAATATACGCTTCGTTCTTAGGCAGTGTCTATAAATCGTATTGGCAGCACAGCCAATTAAACATAAATCGATACCGTAGAGCAGCCCGTACCACGGGAGTCGGTCTGCGCGTAGTTTAAATGCGTGGTCTTTAGAATCCCGATGGAAAATAATTACTATTGTCGCACTCCCGTGATTCTGTATGAGTATGCGCGCGCGCGAGATCATGTACTGTATAGAAACTGCTATAGGTGTATAGCACTGTATATATATACGCATAAAATATATATATATAAGTATGAATAGCCAGGCCCCGCTGCGTGTGTGATTTGTACGAGGTAAACTGGAGTGACAGGATAATAACGTGTTCTCGGTCGACGGGGGCTCTTCTATTTTATAACCCGGAGAACTTTTCACGTCTATACAAATATACCATGGTTTGGTTAAAAGCCAATTCGTGTTAAAATGTTTTTTTTTTTTTTTGAACAGCAGTGGTCAATATAATGCGAGAGGGCTTTGAAATCGAGTACCTAAATGTATATATATAATATATATATTATACACATATACCTATATATGACTATAACTTTTTTTCCCTTTTCTTACGACGATGGCCAATTAAATATAAAAATCACTCGGAATGGTCTAAATACCGTGTTAAAAACTATAACGGCAGCATAAAGACTCGCGAGTGATGGTACCCATACTTGTACTGCACGTATACGCATTTTCGATTTTTACGACATCGACGCAATTAATTTACTCGATCCTGTAGGTGAAAATCTTGGCTATAGACTATATTATATTATTATATGTGCACACGCGTTACACATAACGTTATCGAACACATATTATATAATATATTATTTTAACACTACGCCAAAGTATTGAGTACAGAGAGTAGATAGTGAGTATCAAACGTGGGGTTGATTATTATAGTCTTATATAATACAAACAAAATAGTTTTAAACGGGATCGAATCAATTATGTGTGTGTGTATGTTCTATATAGTAGCATAAAAAAATTAAATACCATTTATGGATTTATCTAAATCGTAATAGTATGTATTTCACCTACAAATCTATATTGTACACTATAAATAGATGTGTTAAACTGTATAGAAATAATAATAACCATCGAAAATAGTGTTTTTACACTATTTTATAGTTAATAATATTGCAGTATATGGATTATTTGGACAGTAAATGTTTTAAAAAATAATAAAAAATAACTATCAATAAATTGTATATTATATTACATTAAAATATTATTTTTTATTAAATTGAATAACATAAATAATACAGTTTATACATAATAATAATACATTTATTATTATTATTATACTTCAAAATAAAACGAGTACGATCAGATAATAAGAATAGCTTATTTTTTTTTTTTTAACTATTTTAACTTAGTTAAGTTTAATAATTTATCTACTAAGTTGTTGATTTTTTGGTTTTGAGTTTGAAAAAATTATTGTTTTAAATTAATATATTGTGATTAACAACTATTAATTATTCCAAACGTATTTAAGGTAATAAGTAATAACAGTAATCCATAATCTATACATTTAACTATTATTATTGATATTTACTACCTATTTAAATTGTTAGTAGATATTAATTAAAAATGCAAAGTTAGTACATTAGTGTAATTAATAATAACTCAAAATAGAATATTTAATTAGAATTGCTTTTATGAATGCTAAATTCAGTTCTATAAGTCGCTATACAATATAATATATTATAGTGAAATAATACGTCATGTTTTCAAGTAGTTATTAAAATTTAAATATCCAATAATATTTAAAACTTGATATCGATAAAAATTGAATGAATCTAAATTTTATTTTTTCATTAATTTAACTCAATACATCAGTATCAACAGACATCATGTCGAACAAGTATTGAATTGTTTTTAGTTTCTCCCTTTTGTTAAAAATAACAAATAAAAGAATCTTGTTTTTGAGATTCAGGTATTCGGAGCAGTCCAATGATTATGATCAATTGTTTATTGTGGGAATACGTTTGAAAAGACCTGTCTATTCGCATTAAAAACCGTCTATTGATACGATTACAAATGACACGATTGACACGCATAGAATATTTCGATTTCTTCGACAAGTAATACACGAAGCCATGAAGGTATTTCTTGAATTTTAACAAAACGGTTACACTATACAGCTATCAGAACATAATGTTTAATAATAAATACACGTTTTTCAAAAGTAAACCCCTCTAATACAATAAATGAATTCAATATCCCACAAATACCTTGATATAAATCACATTTAATAATAATAAATAAAATTATACCCGTGTTTAAGCAAGATTGAATATTTATAATTAAATAAAAACAGATTAATGTTTATCAAAAAATATGTTTTTTAATTATTTCATAATAAACACATTAATGTGCAATACTTACTATTATAGAGGTACGATATTACGTATAATTATGTTATGATAAAGTAACTTACTAAAACATGAATGTCTGAGTTTGATAAAAGACACAATCCATTTACACCACAAACTTATATCATTATAAAATTATATAAGTATCGTGAATTATCGATAAAAGATGACAAAAATATTTTTTACAATGTGGTAAATAGAAATAGGAGTATAATTCAACATTTCAAAATAACGTTGCAAAAAAATTGATTTTTTTTTTTTAATAATAAATTGTACACACTTGACAAATACCATAAGAAAACAGACGATGCTTTGTTTTCTTAAAATAATAAAATAAAAACAAAGAATGTTATTTAGACTTTTATTTACGAATAGCAATAAAAAAGTGTTTTAATCCAATGTTATCAAATAATCACATATTATTATTCACATTTAAATGTATAGGTAGGTACTATACTACTCACATTTTTAATTGACAAAGCTTTTTCAAACTCATAGTACCTACATAATGTAATATTTAATCTTCGTATGTTTTCAATTCAATAAGTACGTAGTAGGTTGTTTTTTAACTATGCTATAATATAATATTATATTAATATTTAAAACGTTTATACAAATAATAATAATGATATCTTAATCAAAATTGGAATTTTTTTTATATAACTATTTAGTACAACGTTTCTTATTATGATGTTATCTTTTTTCTTGGACCTATATAGTTATATATTCTTGTAAACTATTATTTTTTAATATTTTTTAAACATATAAAATAATTTATCTAAACTATCTACAATATTGTTAAATATATCTACAACAAAAGTGTTAATATTTAGTATTTACATAACATGTATTTCAGATTCAGATCTAATCTGATATTTTATTTTAAACAAATTAAACCGGATTTTTATAAAAGTTATCGATTCCAAACTAGTCTTCATATTATTATCAGCTAGGTATATGTATAATAAAATATCGAAATAACTATTATTACAACTATTACAGCAATATAAATCTTTTAAATAAATTGTATACTTAACAGTAAATAGTTAATAATATGATTATCCCGTGATAAGTATTAAAATGAAAAATAAATTTGTTTATTATATATATTATGTATTATTAATTTTATTAAGCATAAAATAACGTATTTTATGAAAATTAAAAATAAATCATAATATCATACATTAACAATAAATATACATAAATGACTTGTATATCCATGATTAAGTCAGAAAGACTAAAATGAACATAAAAAAATAATAACATTAAGTACACATCTTAGTATAAGTTTTTACGCATACACTAGGTAAGTACACCTATTATTTTTTATTATTATTATATTATCTACATTGTATTTTAGTATGCAGGTATGTAATAAATTATACTGTTTTATATGTCTCAATTGTATTAATATTATCATTATTATTTGGTATATGAAAATAAAAATATATCTGATGTTATATTGATAATTTTATCAATTTTTGAACTGTTCTTTAAACACATATAGCTGTTGTTAAGTATCTAAGTAACTATGTAAACTTTATTGTTAAAAGCAAAAAATAAATTTTTTATTTTCCCGTGACCTTAAAATAAAACGTCTTTTATTGCAATGGCACCAAATTTAGATGGCTATAAGTAGGTAAAGAAAACTAAAATTTAAAATAATGAAAAATATATACCTAAATTGTATACGTTACTAAGATATTATCTAAAAATCGAATACGATAAAGCAAATAGGAATGGAACACACATTACTGCACTTCTTATTATTATGCAGTTATATTATGTTATTTTTTATTATTAAATTCATGTAAAGCATATTTTATTCCAGGGTGTAGTACTTTTTTTTTAGGTATTCTGGAAAACCCTAGTTTTTTCCCCCGAAAATTATTATTTACCAAAATCTTCTATTTTTCCAGAAAACCAATAGTTTCGTGTTTTTTCTTTTTTGTTATATCGATCCCTTATAAGGGTATATAAGGTTTTTAGTTTATTATTATGCGCAAGCAATATTATGTAGAGAAATTGAGCACAATAGTATAATGTTAAAAACTAAAATCAAACCTTATTTTCGACTAATATCGAGTAGAAAAACGATTTCTATATCGCGCGGCGAATAGGTATACAGTGCCAAAACCGCTAATACGAATTCAATATTATTATAACATCACAAATATATATTATTAATCAATAACAAACACCAAAATGTGCAGTGTACGCGTATTGTATACGGTTCACGCATTGTGGTACAATGCATCTATATCTACAATATAATATAGCTGCGGTGTACATCATAAATCCACTACAGTTACGTTATGGTGTGCACTGCAGGAGCTAGGGGGAAGGTGCAGCTGGTCATATAGTACATTGTATTATGTGTTATTATTGTTGTGTGCATAAGAAAACGAAGGAAAACGGTCCGTTCAAAATCGGCAAGTCAATAAACATATCTCTGGAGGTCATGTCCCGCGAGACACGTAATTATTGTTATATTGTCGTCGTCAGCAAAAAGAGATGAAAAACGTTTGAGAGTATAAGGTTAGGTATTATACAATTGTCGCGGTGAGATGTCATTATTTTCACCGCCAATTTCGATTTATTTGTTGGCTGTACCATAATACCTATCATTATATCGTTTGGCGAGTGGCGTGAACCGTTGTCGAAAGGCTCCCAGACACACTTATACACACACACACACCCAAACATATGTATAACCTAAACACTTACACCTACTGCCGTTGACGTGCGTGTTATTCGCAGCTTATTATTATTATGATTGTTATTAGTTGCGCAGTTTATCGCACACGGACTGAGTCAAAATGTAAACGTATAGAAAACGAAAAAAAATTATATAGGGTGATTCAACGAACACGACCACCTCTTTTTTATCTTTTGACAATGCGTTTATTTAAACTTTTGAAATTTTCAAGATTACACGTCTTAAAAGTTATATTTTTAAATACTTATAGAGCTCTGGTATTTCTGTGTTATATAACAGGATCTGTTATAAACAGGAGTGTGTCCTGTGACAAACATCTGTTTTTCAAATGATATAGTTCCTTTTTTACCGTTATTTCTTTTAGACATTTTGTTGTGTGTTTAAGTAAAAATTTAAAACGATATGTTTCTGAGTTATTAAATATAGTCATACTAAGGATAATAGTCCTTAGTAATGTTTAAACTAATGCCTACTATACTATATAGGTATCTTCAGATAATTATTGCAAATTATCTATATAAACCTTATGGTTAAATATACTAAGGATAATAATTCATAAACTACTCGTTCGAATTTCAATTTAAATACACCAAAACTCCAAAGAGTTACGCTTATAATAAGCTAATATGCTTACGAACTTACGGTTAAAGTTTAAAAACCAAAAGTTTGTTTCGCCAACGGACACTTCTTAAATAGTATAGACAACCGTATAGTAATTGAATACGATATGGTATAAATATGACTTATGTAAGAACTCGGCGAAAATCACAATTCGAATAAACGCATTACCAAAGTAAAAAATGGTTGATGAGCGTGCTCGGTGCGAATTACCTCGGATACGAGTAAATACTGCAAGCGCGTATTAAACCTAAAATGAAAGAGACAAGCATAAGTAATAATAACAAACACGAGTCGCACGCAATCTCCGCCGGGGCTCCGGTAGGTAGGTATTATGATTTATACGATTGTTTCTGGTTAACGATGTTGTGTTAGTGGTAATGAGGAAACACGCGCGCGTGATGGGCGGCCGTATAGTTGTCAGGTGCGCACTACAACACATCCAAGCCGACCTATAAATAATATTGTTTTAATATAATTTATTTTTCTTCTCGTCGTGTCTTTTTACACCACGCGCGTGGGGCTTTACGTGTGAAGGCGGCGAAGCCTGCAATACAACGTTTACCTATCGCCTATTTTGTATTATTATTATTACAGTGTTTGTATTAACTGTATTCAAATTATTGTTCTAATACGGAGTAATAAAGTTAAAATGTCCTAAACAAAAAATAGAAACGGGCTTGAAAATTATGCTAAAAGATTAACCTTTTTGAATTCGATAAATATAATAATAATAATAATAGGTTTACTATACAATTATTATATGTGCGATTGATGAGTATAGTGAGATGTTTCGGAACGATGACCTCTGTTAACAGCAAACTATTATTGATCCCGTACCGTATTATTATAGGCACCTATACATATACCTAGATTATAGAGCCTGCACGCAAGGCTGAAGTTAGGTAAGCTAGTACCAGAAAAAATAGACAAATGAGTTAAAAGTTGACTTATCTATTTTATAACATTGTTAAATTAAAGATTAATCGATAAAAATTACGTAGCTATGTTAAAAATGGGCCGAATTGAAAAATTCAATTTGAAAAACTGCACTAATTTGCAAAATAGATAAATTTGGATATTTTATCAAGTATATTGTTATAGAGAGTTATACGTATTATGCTCGTTTATGATAAAAAGGAGTAGGTATTTACTATTGTGACGGAAGACATAGCGTGTGGGAAGTTGATTATCTGGAAAACTTTACTACCACCTAAAAACGAAGGGAAAATCACTGTTAAAACAACCAGATAACTCTAAAATAATTTATGTAAAAATGTTGTACCTACATTGGTATTTGTATAAAAACAAGTGACAAAAATACAATTTAAATATACGGTATAAATATTTGGAATATTTTATACCTATATGTATAAATTCATAGACTTTAAACACATAATAATATAACTAATATATACATTTTAAAATGTATGCATATATATTATATATATAATATTAAATATACCCATTTGCAGATATGTTCGATGAATTATTAATGAAAAGTTTTCTTTAAAATACCATACAAAACGTATGTCATTCAATTAAATTATAATAAAAATATATTATATAATGAATTATGATAAATTTTTATACTTTTCATGAATTAAAAAGAAATTATTTTACTAATTATTATCCACCATTAATCAAGTATAATATATTTAATTTAGTACTAGGTAACTATTTACAAAAACCGACATAGAGTTACCATCAAAAACTGGCGATGATTATATTATATTTTATTATTTTATGAATTTCTTGTTGGTCTTAAATATCTGTATGGTTATATAATTATTTAATATTCCTCTGAAATCAGTAATGTGAAAGCATCCTTCTCGTATCTGCAGCAGTAGCACTACCTTCCACTTATTTTTAAAAAAAAATACAAATATCTCTCCAATTACACAATTGATATAAAAATTTGACTTAAATTACTTGAATTTTAATTTTAATTAAAACTTATATACTCTGTACAAAAAATAAGTTAACACATTATAATATTATGTACATGCGAGGTTACAAAAGTAACTTACGTATATTCAATTAAAATTTAATTACAAAATAGTTTCTTTAAATTCGTTAATATTAACTTAATTTCAATTTTTAAAGTCATTAAAACCTAGTCTTGCTTGCACTGTTCACATCTTTCAGCCGTTATGTTTTACTTAATTATTATTAATAAGGTAATGCATATGCCGTGACCATAGGTATACGCTTGAAATTTAGTTTCATCACACACGATGACCCGATGACGACGATAATGTTTATATCGTCAAATCATAAATTTGTTGTTGTACAATGTGTTATAGATTAAACAGTGTACTGAGATCACAATCTACGATTTGTTTCAAATTTATACCACACACCTGTCAACTGTACCTATCTCGTTTGTCGAGTTTTTTTTTTTATCGTGTTACACGTTATCGTGATCGTTTCAAAGAAAAATTAGCCCAACGTATGTGTATAATATAATGTTGGCATTGGTAAAAAATGCAATCCAAACGATTTCGAAGCTCACGATTCGGCACGAACCATAATAATGTAAGACGTAAGTCATATTGTCTGGAATTTATTTTCAATTTACCACTTTACAAATAATTTACAATTTTACCATGATAATAAAATAGCATATGTTTATGTGATCGTTTTAGTATTATTTTTTTTATTTTTATGATTATTATTAAATTGAAGTATGTTATTGGCTTCTGGTTATAATGAATGTTTTCGTATTTTTTTTCTTGACGCATTAATTTTTAACACTAACAACCACCGAACATGGGTGCCGGACGTTTACGATATATTACATAGTGATTATGACACCAGCTGATTTTTATATTATTATTATTATTATTATTATATAGCTGGTAAATTGCTTTTTTTTTAAATAGACAATACACTAAAAAAAAAAAAAAAACGAAAAACCGTTTAATATTAACATCTGCCTTGTGACCGTAATATTGGAACATTTAATATTTTAATATGTTTTAGTCCAAAAGCATATTATTATTATTTTCAATATTCAATATTATGATTATCATTTAAGCACATCGAGAATAAAAATAAAATATTTAAGACCTATACATAGTGGTTTCAAAAAAATTAAATATAAACATAGTGAATATTTATTATATTCGTATTTACGTTATGTACAGTTTAAAGTGAAGCATGTAAAAAAAAAAATATTTCTAAAAACGTTAAAAGGATGACAGAGCAGTATTTGTTTTTTTTTTTAGAATTTACATATGACATAGATGAATTCATGTAAGATGTAAAATCATTACAATCAATAATCTCAGAGTTATATCATCAGTTACAATAATTTTAGAGAATACTATTTTTGAGGGTTTAACATATCGGCTTTATATTTTATTAATATATTTATAATTAAATGGTTATTCAATTATTTCGAGACGATAATATTTAAAAAATTTATTTATGATCGATACTCTCAAAAATATTATTCTTTATTATCATTGTAAAGGGCCGGTGGTCTTACTTTAAGATAACTCAAAAATAAAAATAAATATTTTGAGTGAATGCATTTTGTTTGTTGAGCGTGATCTAAAAGGAAAAATAAACAGTACATCAACACCCTCTTAGTGCTTTTGAATAATAAGTTTTAAATTATTAATAATATAAAAATATTATTATTTTAAGTTATTAAATTATTCAATTATAAATTACTATTGTGTATAATAGAATACCACATTCGATCGTCTCACTTCTTTTATAGCGTTTTAAACTTTTTTATTGTTAGTTTGAATTCGCCAATTACATAGCTCTTAGATATCGTAAATAAAATATTTATATAGGTACATTTAGTTAGATAAATATTTTACTTTATTATACTATAATATATGTGCGTACATTAATTATTAGGCACTAATTACTAGCCAGGTTTACATTTTTGAATCCCAATCAATAATATTATTATTTTGTTTACATATGTATTTATCTATTATTTTATGGTAATGTAAATTTAAACAATTCGAATATAATTACCTATGCAATAAAATACACACTACATTATGTACCTAATAAAAATTAAAAAAATGCATTTTACTTGTTTAAATCATAGTTAATTGTTATTACTTAGAAACTATGTAATATAATTATAATAAATCAATGTGAATTTCATTATCCTAGCGTTTTAAATTATTTCACTTAGATATAAAAAAAAATTTATATATTTTTAACTGGTAAAATAAGTTTTAATAATAATATTGATAATATCTCTAATATATACATATAGATATATTGAAACGAGTAAATAATTAATCAACTAACACATATAATTATGTCGTAAAAGGTATAAATCCAAACGAACATGTAATATTATATTCACCTGCTACCAGCTACTACTAATATATATGACATCGACACTAATTATTACCTGTTTTGCATGTCTAAATAAAATATACGGACGAAAAAGTAAGAATTTATTGTTTGACCATTGTACTTACTTGATTTATTGAGCTATTAAAAAAAATATATCATGACCATTGACCATCGATCACCTATACTAAAAACATAAGTAAAAAAAAAGTTCAGATATATTTATATGCATTTTAAATATTTTATTTAAAATTAAGTATATTATTAATTCATTAATTAAATATTAAAAAAAGATACTTCGTTGTCTTCACAATAAGTTCTCTATCTTAAATCTATAAAATATTAACTCACATCAGTAAAAAATGAAAACGAAAATGAAATTGATATTTTACCTTATTACCTAGTTATTATATAATATCGATAATACGTAGATATAACATGAAAATATGATAAGATAAAGCCAATAAATTTATTAATAAAGCAAAGCATTTTATTTTTATGATTTTTGAACTTTTTTATATATATAATTATATAAATATACACTGTACACCATTTTTTATATAATAACTAATAATAGTGTGTTATTAATTTGCCTTTAATAATAACGATTCGAAATAATTTACACTGTTACATATGTATTTACACAAATTATTATTTCTTATATTTATATGTTGTTTATAATAATTATACAACATAATATTATTATATTATATAATATAATAAAACAATGTTTATCTAATAAAAAAAATATATTATGATTTTTTGGAGTAATACAATGCAGATATCAAAACTCCTCTGTAGGCAGCATCAACACGGTGATCATTATGCATAAAAATAATATTTATCCAAAATCACATACATGATTCTTGGTGTATTGCTTTTTACTTTTTAACATTATGCGCTGTGAAACAAAGCACGAGTCAATGGCTATCTATTAAATTGTGCAGGAATATACCGTTATAACAATACTGTACTGATGTATCATTGGTTCCTGCATTATTATTATGACTTTTTTTTTGCATCTAAGGGTTGTTTTGTAACACGATACAAACGGATAAAGGTGTGTGTATAAAGGGGTTTCCTTGGGTTACCTAGGTAACAGAAATACGGTTTATTCTCGTGCTTGGGATCGATGAAGCCGAAAGAGAATATAATCATATTCTTCGTTAACAAGTACCTATCCAGATGAATGAACCGAATTAAAAAATTACAGTTTTCATATAAAAAATTTTTAATCGTATAGGTATGTTTATTATCGATGTATTTTCAATAGAGTGGAAACAATGAATAATTAAAATACTTTTGGGTGGCATTAAAAAACTTTTTTTTACACCTGCGTTTTTTACTTATTTTTAAAAATAAAAACCTTTTAAATATCTGTATGGCTGTATATATACAGTTTTTATTATAATTTTATTGTTTATATTAAATTAAATTATGTTAAAAAAAAATAGAAAATTAAACGATTTTGATGTTCATTTAATTCTTTTGAAGCCGTATAATAAACATAAAAATATAAGTGTACAATAAACAATATGAATTAAATAATTGAAAACTTATTTTTATTCTGCAATATTTACCTTGCTATACATTTTAAGATAATTTAAAACACTGTGATTTACAACATGGATAGACTATACTCGTACACTGTAGACTCGCCAGTTATGAAAAAATCGATTAACTTGTAATTTGTTATAGTACCTATACCTAAACCATAAAATTATGTTTATGATTCATAGATTATAATTAATGTGTGTTTAAATATTAAATAGTAAAATTAAAAATTTATTCCTACCTACATCAGTACATCACATACATAATATGACGGTTTAAATAGGAGATCGGGCATTGCATACAATTCCCAAATGTAACGATCAAGTTAGAAAAAATTCTACATTGTCAAGAAATTGTGCAAAATGATCAAATAAAGGTTAGCTAAATAGATAAAATATTAAAATTACTTATCTTAATTGATCATGTATTGTTATAACTTGTATTAATTATTATCTAATACCAGTAATACCACAGAATAAAATAATAATAATTATTAGGTATAATAGGTATATTTTTATATTTCTAGATAAATTAAATGATTTAAATATGTTCTATCAATGTCAGAAGTTTAATTTTATTAGTTTAATTTTATTATAGCTAATCATGTTTTCTATTCGAATACAGTTACACGTATACATTATTTAAGTCTTACATAAATTGTATACTTATACATATTTTGTATGTATAGTTAAAAAATATTCCAAATTATTGACGCCCTGATGTTATTTCGACTTTTATGACTGCCTCGAACTTATTGTCTTAAGATGGTCGATATCTTGAGAATAAATTCTTAGAATGAAAACTTTTAAACTATATATTAGTATAATAATTGTATGTAAATAAGTGTTGAGTAAAAAAGTTAAAAATGATGAAAAAAATTAAAATTTGCTATAATGCAGTGCTGCAATTTGAATTTAAATCCTATATATATAATCCTGGGACAAGTAGGTATTACGAATAACACAAAATATTTTTATTTTTTTTGTATGGTAGTTCTATAATGTAAAAATGTAGAAAAGTTAATACGACATAATGTCATAAATTATTCACCCAAACCTAACATTACTGTATTTACTTTTTTAAATACTCACCTAGTTTCGTCTTTTTTTATTGATTAAACATACTGCTGCCTTGGATATTGAGTGCAGTATGAACAACTGCACAAGTCTCGTTTGTATTACTAAAATAACTAATATTAATAATATAATTATATAATAGATGCTTAAACAGTTTCTAATTTATATTATTATTATTTACAAAAATAATGATAGATAATAATAATTTTCTTTCTCTTATAATTAGAATAATGTAGACAATTTTTTTAGAAGGAAGAGATGCAGATAATTTTGTATTTTTAGATATCACTGTCAACTATATAAGAGCTTTAACTAAAATACTGTAATATACTAATATATAAAACGTAAACATATATAGAAATATAATTATATTAATATATGTTCTTATAAATGTTATTATGAAATTATTTCAAAAGAAACGCATACCTTAAATTACTTACTTTTTTGAGGAAGAAATCTTTTGGGGAACGAATACTTTTTGAAAAATTAATGAAAAAAAAATATTTTTCCTTTTTATTAAATTATTAATGAACTATCCGAGAAAAAAAGTTAGTTTAATTTCCTTCTAATCATTTTATATATAATATATAGGATTTCTTCATTGTTCTCTCCTTATAATATTATTCAATATGCTTAAAAATAATAATAATAATAATAATAAATCAATATGCAGAACACAGGAACTAGGAAATAATTTCTCTTCCAAATTTTAACTAATAAAAATCAATATCAATTTTTTTTTCTAATATTTTTCTCGGCTTGTCACCTTATGTATAATATTATGTTATAATATGTTTTAACTTTGAAGGAATCGAGTTATTTTTTAAAAGTGTGAACAAATGGTTGAAATTAGTTCTTTTTATTCTGACTATTTTTTTTTCCACAACAGGATTATTGACGTTCAAATTATTCAAGTGATTTATCAGTTATCACAATATTAAATAGATGGAAAATAACTCAACGATTGCTTGATTTATTGAAACTCCTCGTCGTCGAGGCAAATCATCACAATATATCATCAAACCATTTTAATACATAATATTATAATCGACCGCTTAAATACATATAATAAATATACAATATTATATAGGTGGCGTTTTCGAAACAGCATGTTGTTCACCGCGTTCTAGCAATAGAAAATTAACGAAATACATAAAGTACCTACAGTCTGGGATATAGTATATGGTTTGGCATTATTGAGTTTCGACAAAACAAACAAAAAAAAAAAAAAAAATTATAAAATATCTCATACACACGCGTATAATGTATAGTACCTATCGGGATATGATGTATATAATATGAATATAATATACGTTTCTCGTTTACATTAAATTGTAAATTCAGAGGTCAATAAATATTGTAGGTTTTTAATATCGCATGGCACGTTATTTGAATCACATTACACTGCAGTTATTTTATGAGACAAAGTGAATATTTATGGAACGATCACTACCGGATGATATAATATGCGGATCAAAGACATTTAAAACGTTTGCAATTAAATAAAAATCACGAATTTGTGCATGAAAAAAAAATACATATACATACATACATATCACAACATAATGAATATATAGGCACTGTGTTTTACATTATCAATTTAGAAAATATTAACATCGTCGAGACCGAACACACACGATAATATTAATATCGTACGTATATATAAATATATAATATACTTAATATACCTCCTAATGGGGAATGTGTAGTTTTTTCACCGATTCGCCGGTTGTGTTTTAGCACATATTATTATTATTATTATATACGCCTCTCAGCGTGTTGCCGCGTGGCATAAAATAAGTCCGATGTATTTTTTTAAAAAAAAAAAAAAAAAAGAACATCGGCCGAGCCCGCGTGCGTACACTGCCGCAGCGGACGTATAACGCGACCGAGCGAGGAGGCGCAGGGGAAAAAATGATTTCGCTATAAAAACAGATTTATTTGACAACCGGGGCCGACTCATTCGTAGCCCAGGGGTGGTCCGGTCTTAAACATAATACGTTTATAAATTATACACACACATTATAATATTTACATTGTGGAGGCTCGACCGCGGTTATGATTTACAGTTTTTACACCTATATATAGGTACACTATTCGTGGCGCATATATATATATATGTATATATTGTATATTATGATGGTTATGGGTACTATATATATTATTGCAGTATAGTCGTATAGTGGTAATGATATTCATCTATATGTACATAAAGTGTTTGTATCGAATGCACATTAATGGTAAATAATTATTATTATACAAAGTCACGGCGAATGGGTTTACTATTAATATTATATTATTATTTATTATTATTATTATTATCATCATCGTTATACGTTACCTATGTACGACTACGAGTGTTCGATGTTTATTATATGGTAGCCGAGGCATTAAATAGAAAAATAATAATAATAATAATAATAATAATGTATTATTGATTTTTAGGCGATTCGTTTCAATCGTAATATATGTACATCTACGACTCACAATAATACGCTCGCGTATATATCATGATAAACCGCGTTCGCAAAATATTTTCTAAGCCGTTTTGGGTTGCAACTTCTCGTTTCACTCCCGAGGGAACATTATAATGATCCAATAATATATCATAAACACAACTATTTGTACAACGCTTTCAAATCCTACTCGATTAATTAATCCATTTATCAAACGCAAACATGTTGGTAGGTATAGGTATACCTATATAATATTATTCCATTGAGTTTTGCGTGTGATAATTATTTTAAACATAAAGAAGTGTTATTATTTATTATTTTCTTTCATCCGTTGTAAACACCTACAGCAGTGGATTTTCTAAGAAAAAAAAATTATATGTTTTATAATGTAATTTATGCCGTGTAAATTACTGCGTAGGTATTCTACAAATACTAAGCGATTAAATGCAATTAATGTTTATTGAGTTCAATTATAGATATGATTGAAAACTGAAAAATATTAAAACGCTACTATTGAAAACATCTAACAACAGACGGCATAAAAATTCAAATAGTAAGATATCCAAAACAAGCTTAATAATATTATTATTTTTTTAGTTTTTAAGTCTTTCGTCAAATGTTTAATACATAGAAATCATCAAAATTCGATTAATCTTAATTAAAAGATCCGTTTGTATCGTATAAAACAACTAACATAAAAATTATATACGGCTAATATATAGCCATACTGATGGCGAAAAAAATTTAGCACAACAATAGGTTATAGATTTTATTTACATAATATGATATATTTAATTTTAAGAATCACGATAAGGTTAATTATATTTTTACTATACGTTATTTATTAATAATCTACATCATACATACATTAGGGAGGACGAAAAAACTTAGTAATAGATGTTTGTTTTCTATGTCTTTGTGAACTTCTTCGTATAGCACCAGTAATTCTTAAATTCCTCTTTGGAATCGTAACAATTTTATCGCCTACTTAACCGCGGATAAAGAATATTATCAAATAACAAGGGATTACTGTATTTAGAAAATTATAGTCTGATTTTCTATTTTTTACGCCATTTTCGAAATACAGTCTCAATCAAAAATAATGAGACACCATATAATACTCAATTGTTTAATATATATTTATGTACAGCTTCTGCGCACTCCCCCTCCCCCTACTCGTTATTTTAGTTAATATTAACTTTTTTATTATCTATTTGTAAAAATAAATTATATTCTTAACTTTTGATTTTACTCTTACCCCTTTCCGGCTTATATTTCTACTGGTGCTCTGTGTTTAAAAAAAACAATAGATATATGTATATAAGTGTACCAAATCCAGATCCAAATCATTTTTCTATTCCAAGTAGTCGTTATAGCTGTGCAAAGTATTCGACAAGTGATCAAAAATAATAGCGTGAGCAGTGAATATCGGCCTATGTATATTGGAGCATTGTTGGTAAGTTCGAATTCGTCAACGACATTATAAAATCATTATGATTAATAAAATTTATACTATACTAAACTAACGATAATTTGTCATTGGTAGCTCAGATTTAGGCACGCTCTACCTACTACTACTACTACTACTACTACTACTACCTACTACAACGAGGAATTTCGTATTTATTTTTAACGAAATACGGTTCGCTCTTGAAATTTGTACCTACGTTGTAACTCGTTGTTATTTATACTCTTATTTATTTATCGACGCTTCTGCTGCACCTGTATAATTGTAACGAATTAACAAGAACGATAAATATTTGAATAATTTAATAATACTACCTACCGTTCTTAAAACTGTATTTCGTGTACACGATTTATTTAAATGGACGCTATGTCCATAGTACGGCGTGTAAGGTGTTTGTATAACCATATAATAATAATAGTAATAGTCGTGTTGTATAATGACATTTGTGGGTGTTACGTACGACGACGTAAAATACAGTAAAGTGATTTGGAATTCCGGACGAATGCACGCGTTATATTGAATTAATTTAAATGAATATTAAATAAACCATTTGGTTGTTATAATAAAGAAAAAAAAATAAATATATATATACTTATATTGAAAAAAAATAAGCGTCCAAAGACGACGACTCCGACACACGAACGAGGCATATTACAAAATGAAAAAAGAAAAAAAGCGATAAACTACTGAACAAATAACAGTTATAGTAATAATAATAAAAATGGATAATAATATAAATAACGCACGCAACTTTTTAAATACAATTACCTGCGGTTTTGATTTGTCGACCGGTGCCGCAGTGATTTATTTGTGTTGACCAGCGTTTTATATATATAATAGGTATACTACAGGTGTAGTATTATATACCTATACACAATGTATATATATATATACGCGGGCGACTACCATTGGGAGGTCTCCGCCCGAGACTACGGTTCCGTGGCGATATAATTTTCAATTCTCGGCTTGTTCCATTGTCAAACTTAACAGCACGACCGGCCATTATCGCATTGATTTATTCGATAATTGTCCGTTTAGTTTTTCCGGGGTGTGCCTAATAATCGCTTTTAACGCCAATTCACATAACACACCAAACTCTTCAACGACGAGAAAAAAAAATCGTAATAATTATAATTATTATAATAATCGTGTATATAGGGATAGTAGTCGTGTAATAAAAGCGTGGCGGCGTGGCAAAAGCATATCAATAATAATTTAATATCGGTCTTGTCAAGAAAACACAGGAAACACCTATTGTTTTTAATAATGAGTATTGATATATATATATATATTAATACATATTATATAGTGAAACTGCACTGTACTGGTTATTATAGCAGTCGAGTAATAATATTATACACCAAACGATCCATTATTCAACGTAAGACACTTATAATTATTTTAAAGATAATTATTAAAGTTCATGAAAATATTGTTTTACATAATATTTCAAGTGGTTTTAAAACAATATTTTTCTTAAAAACGTAATATTTATTTATTTATTTTTTTTTTTTTTGTTTGTTTGTTTGATTACTTTCTTGTTCCCAGCAGCATTTTTTTATAATACTTCTATGTATTAAAATCAAATTGTTTTGTTTTTATTTTTGTTTTCAGAAAAATATAGGTAGGTATTTCGAGGAATATTCAAAAACGACCATTTCTCAAAGTATTCACAAAATAGTTTGTACTTGTATTTTTGTACTTGATTCGCATGATATAAAGTTTAGAGAAAACATAAATTTGGAGTGAAGCGGAGACAATTTTTTTTTACTTATAACATATATATTTATATTTTTTTTACCATTGTTATAAACACGAGTTCCAAGATTGTTTTTAGCAATAGGTATACTGTACCTATATAATAATATATTTTTTGTACAAATATTTTTATAATCACTTTTTGATAAATTACTGTTAATAAATCTATAATTTATTGTTATTCCAATAATAAGAAATATATACTATAATTTTTTTTTAAAGCCTATTTATTCGGCTATTCATCTGCAATATTGTTTGTAATATTACATCAAGAGTTTGTCAATTTTAAGTTTGCAGTATAATGTATTTTAATTTTTCTTCAAGAATAGGTTTTGTTTTTGAAATTAAATCGATACTTTTTAAATCAGACCGATAGTATACACTTTTTAAGTCCTACTGAGATAGTAAGTTAGCAGATAATATTGTGGATCGTTGAACCACTAAAATATAAGCAACATAAATACAGAATGTTTAGAAGTACTAGACCATACTGGTCAAAATGCAGTTGCAGCGTGTCATATAGGTAATATTTCTATACGCCAGGACCACACAAGATAAGTGAATGTCTATTATATTATTATTTTTATTATCAATTTATCCAACTGATTCCATATAATTCATATTCTTATATAAGCGAGACACGATGAATGGAATGCACATTATTATTTACTCGAGTTAATCTTGTGAATTGTGAGTTTTCAGTGTCATCAACCATAATATTATAATATTATACTGTATAATAATACCTGTGCAGATAAACACAGTAACGTAATTACTTATACGTCGTATATTTTCAAAGTGATTATTGTTGTGAGCTTACAGCGTGCACAATATCCATAATCAGTGGTTTTGATTTAGCGACCGCAAGTGATTTAAATCTCATTATGATTTAAGTGTTTTAATACACAATTTATTATAAAAATTATTGCAGTACTTTAGAATACGTATTATATTATATTTAAAAACGTGCGTAATGGAAATATAATCAGTTTTATTGTTTTAATAAAAAGACCAAGTAAAATATAACATGACCATATTCATTTATGCCTTTATGGCGTATATTCTACAAATTTGAAAGAAAAATACCCTGGTTGTGAAACTATATAATATACAATATATAAAAAATCTATTATCTTTATCGATAAGCTTATATTATTGAATATTTATTTAAATAATATGATTAAAATTTTATTACTAGAAAAAAATTAATACTCACAATACAAAAGTAAACATTTTCATTTGGATATTTTATTGTAACAATAGAGGAACATGATGACGTGTAACTAATATAAATTATATTATAATAACATGCAAGTAAAGTGATGTAGTATAGTAATAATCATTATAAATCATACTCATCGCCTATCATGTTTATTTTACAAGAAAAATAGCAAAAAGTGAAAAACAATAAACATTTGCTTATGTCTATTTTTTAAATTAACGCTATTAATAGAACTGAATCTAGTAAGCATTTTTTTTTTCAATTAAATTTAATGGAAATAAATATGACAGTTGATCAAGGAATAATAAATTATAACTATTAATTATTGCAGAATCTTAATTAGTTTATTTTTTGTTTCAGAGTTATGCCTCAATGAAGAAAAGGGTGTCAAACCAAGGAATAGATAATGAACTAATGAAAAAGCTGCGAATAAGTATAAACTTCATTAATCTGTCATAAATTTAAAAAAAATTGTATTTATTTTATGAATTGTTCTTGTATTATTTGCTAATTAAATGATTTAAGCAATTAAATAATATTATGTACAATTTATTAATTAAAAAAAAAAAAAAATGTGTATTGCATTTATCTCTGACACTGTTAAAAATGTTCATGGGTCAAATGGGTAAAATTGTAACATTTTTTGATAAAAAAAAACATTATTATTATTTTTATTATTTTTATTTTGTTATTCATATTTACTCGACAACTTGTAATAACTTAAGCTCAATACTCATAAATTTATAAATGTAATAACTAATAAGTTGTATTATTGATTAAAAATTAAAAGTTTGAATGTTGTTAGTAATATGTAATAACTTATAAATCATTTCTTGAAAATGCTTACAATCGTACTCATGCATAAATTATAATATATTCAGCAGTCTGACCTAACCTTATCACGATACCAAAGTTATTGAGTGAAGAATTTATGTTCCTATTATAAATAAAATTTCCATAGCTGATGGTTTTTTTTATCAATAAGAAATCGCCTTATTGGACGTTTGATTTACAACACCATAATTATAAAGATATTTTAATTAGGTGTATTCAGTGCGCAATTATTATATAAGGTGTATAAAGTGTATAAAACTGTATTAAGGATGAAACTGCGAGAGAACGAATTGGTAAGATTTAGATTAATTTCGCACTATCGAAAAACGTTTTTTGCATGTATAAATTTGTTTCATAATATTATTATATTCATTGTTTTATCTAAATGTTATTAAAATGTTATGTGGCTACAACGTTTGATAAATGTATTAAGTATTCATCGAAAATTCGGTGGTTTAGTCAGACAAACATAATGAATGTTGAAGCTGACGATTTTTAACAAAAAAAACGTAGGTGTATACACAAAGATATGCAGTGTGTACTATTCGCCACGCGTGAATACCCAATTTATTATGTCCTAATAAGAAGCACCTTTTTCCTTAAAGATCTCAGTATGAGTAAAATATATCTTCTTTTTTATCATAAAAACTTTTTTTACTTATATTAGAAAATGTTTACTTTTGACCTCTATAATGAACCAAGGAAATGCCATCGGAAACCACTCCCGAAGTTTGAAATTGATGTATTATTTCGACATGTTATGCTGTACACAGACACAAAAAAAAACACACACATCATTGTAAAATCAATACATTCATCACTTCGTTCAGAATCTAAAATGTAATTTTTAGGTAAATGTTTATATTATTAATTTACCCTAGATAGTTTTAAAAATAAGATTTTTGAATGGGTTTAGATCCCAAAAATTATACAACCGTTTTACACTTACTTTCTATTAAATATATTTTTTTAAGGCGGAGTCCATTTTTCGGATAAAAAAGTGGTGTAATGGAAAATAGAAATTTAAAAAAAAATCAGTTGATGCTATCCCCTTATCATTTTGACTACTAAGTAATATGATACATATACATATATATATATATATATATATACACATACACACACACACATAGACTACGAATACAATATTATGTATAAGAACATAAAGCTACTGGAAAGTTACGTTTTCGGTAGAGGGAAGAAAAAATATTAACAAAAACAGGATCAGTTCTCCGGTGGACACACATAGCCACAAGATATAATAATATTATATCGGGGGGTGTATGATGTCCGATAATCGACGTATATATATATATATATTATAAAAGGACTCGCCGAACGCACGGACAGGACCTTTTTGCTGCATCATTCTATACACCTATACCATTATAACATTACATTATACACGTACGAGTGTATAATAACCGTGGGCTACATAATACTCGCCCTGTATTATAGCGGCGCGTGTGAACACGGACAACGGCGCAGGGTCGAGCGTACAGTGGCAAATAGGTTTGAGGGTGTAATAATAATAATAATAATAATAATAACGTATTGTAAATAATATTATTATAACATGCGGACGGCGAGCTGCACGCTGCGGCGACACGCGCGGCCCCCGTCGACCGGACCGCGGATTACGCGAAACGCGAAGGACAGTGCTCTGCACGTGCCGGACGGACGAACTCTCCGCAGCTATCGTTCAGGTGTACATTTATTAATACGATACGATACGATACACAGCGGTAATATATATATATATATATATATATACATATAGTGGAACAATGGATCGCCTTCATGTTATATAGGTAACCCGAAAAATGGTCGCGTGCCCGTTAAGAGCCTCTTTTAGGTCGTACCGGCCGGTGGTATATAATATTATATTATACACCGCACGTAGGTGTATCATAATAATAATAATATATACTCCGAAAATAATAATTGGTACGTATATCTTTATATAATAATAATAATAACCACGATCGGGAGCGACCCCAGAAAATAGTTCAACAGTGCATCATAATAATATTATAAAGGTATATATATATGATAGGTATAATAAAAACAAAATTCAATTTAATATTAACTACAAGTTCATGCTCGAATTTAATTTTTTTCAAAATACGTTGAAAGGTAATTAATCTAATCGAAAAGTTTAAAAAATTGGTTTTTTTTTTGATTGATATTTTTTTAAATATTTATTCATAAATAACATGAAGTCATTTTCCTGTAGACAATAAGTGAGTAAGACGTATTCTGATGATCAAAACTTTATAAATTTACCGTCTCGAGAGTAAAACTTATACTATACTTTCCATTAATAAAAGAAAATCAAAACAATAGTTTTTTATTTTTTATTTTTCGAGTACCACAATATTTACTATTAATAATATACGTTTTCCCAGATCTGTGACATCATTTTTAATGTAAAAAGAGCGATATTTTTTAGTTGGACGCCTCAAAGAAAAATTGAAAAACTGGCAGACATCATACCTGCTGATAAAGTTTTTCGACGTTGAAAAGAAAATTAGGGAAATACCTTAGTGTACATTTACGAGTGAGTATATTTGTAAAAATATTATTTTTAACGTACAATAAATAATGCATTGCGTCGTAATCGTCGCGAACATTATATCGTATAAGTATACGTCTTTGTATCATGTATAATATATTATGTAGAACGCTTATTGCAATATATATATATATACGCATTGTATCACTTATATATATATATACATATAATGCGAATACGTATAATGAACACTCACGATAATAATATAATATGATAAACCTCTGACGGAGTCGCACTGTGTGTTTTCGCTCGACGAACATTATAATAATATTATATTATAATGCGTATACATTATAATATGTACCTAAATTATATATATATTATTGTGTGTGTGCGAGTGAGAGAACGGAAAACAAACGGAATATATATGTATATATACTCTTTATAAGCGTATATAGTAATGGTTATAACGGTGACGGCGGCGGCGGCGGCGTTGGTGGTGAAAAACACAACATCAAATGGGTCCGCGCGCGCGGGGCGGCCGATGCGCCGACGTAGGGTGTCTCGGCCCGCGGAACGGTAATTGATTTTGTTATACAGCTCTTGCACGCGACCGCACGCGCGCGGGTTTTATCATCATTATATGGCCCCGGGGGACGTTTGTGTAATTCGAAACTGTATATACGCGCGCCGCCCCCGCCCCCGGCCCCGGGCGAAAACTACGCGCGTTGACTCTTTACTTTTAAGGTTTTACGGAAAAATTGAAAACAAAAAAAAAAAAAAGCAGAAAAAAAAATAATAACAAAACGAAACAAAACAAAAACCGTCACCACCGTTGTCGTCGTTATTATTAAAAGCCACCCCTTCAACGCACCCCCACTCGAGTTCCTCCCTCAACGCCCTCGCAGTACTACGTATAATATTAAGTTCTCTCATTCGTCGCCGTTGTATATTATATTATTATTGTACCGTGGTGGAAGGGTGCAGCGCGTTATATGCGTTTCCTGTACTATACACCCAACAGCCGCCGCGCATAATTCCGTGCTATTAATGTATTATAATTTTGTGTTCCGGTATAAACACGAAGTATATACATTGTGTATTATCATACAATATACATAATATTTAAAATGATAAACAACGTAGAAATGATCCACCGCCTCGCTGTAAATTATATGATATTATTTTTGTTATTATTTATCATGTATATTATGCGCATATTATATCCGTTTCCGGAACGTTTTTTCGACTTACATAAAAGTATGTTTTCATCCAGGCTCTACTTACCGGATAAAACGTGACATTAAAACTATATAAAATGTGCGGTTGACAACGTATGTGTGCACTTGTAAAATATGTATATAAAATATTGTATATTGTAAAAGTATAGCTAGCACTTGCTGCAGTGTTATCGATTGCCTACATAAATGTCAGTAATCGCCATTGACTTTGTCATGAAGCATACCCTTTAATTTTATACATCGATATTTTATTCGTGTGTGAATGCAACAAGAAGGATAATAATATAATCCTTGTCAAGCTCGTAATTGTCTGCAGTCGTACAGATGAAATTTTTTATTTTTATTCGATATTATATAATATCAACGCAAGAAAATCTAATTACCTAACGCATACGAAAATAAATATTTCGGAAAATACTTCTTTTATATAATTTTATTTATTCATTGCGAATACACTACATAAATAAGAAATTATATTTTGCTTTATTTTTACTCTTTTGAATGATGTTTGCTTATACATTTTCAATTTCATATTTCGAAGTAGATTATTTGGAAGCAGTACTCCAATCTATAAAAATAAATATAATATACATTTTGGCATTTTGGGTTGTTTGGAATATAAAGCCCCCTTTCCCCCTTACGTAAATTTTATTCGTGCAGTCGGAATAAATCCTTGCAATAATGTCTGTTATCATCTGCGAGTATATCCACTCTACTTCGATTTCGTACTACACAAAATATAATAACGCCGTGGCTGAGAGAGTATAACGCATGTTATAGCTGTTAGGTAATTTTAATTCATCTTAAAATATATGATTTATAATTATATTATAATATTATAGGTATTATAACACTCTATACCGACACGTCAACACGGTTAAACGAATTACAATATTATAATGTTAGGTGCCAATATAGGTACCCACGTACCCATGCATAATGGGTATGAATACACCTATATCCAAAAGAAATTATATAGTGAAATCGCACAAACTCACTTTATACTTAAAGTGCTCGAAATTATATGCGTTACACCTCAAGTACCTATATATTATATATTTATATGTCTTCGCCGACAACGTGTTGTCTTTAAAATAGTAAAATGTAATACGCTTGGTCTATACGTAACCATAACCTGCCTATAATATTATAACATAAACTATAAACCTAACTTTGATATGTGCACTATACTTATAATTTGTAAATTATAATTCGTTTACTGCGTGTATGAAGATTCCGTTATACCTTGCACATGTTTTAGCGTGTATAGTTAAAACAACCCACCAATTAACAAGTCCTACACAGACTCGTTCGAAAATGTTAAAAACGTTAATAGAATTTTTCGATAACACAGCACAAAAAGCTATTACGACCAAAAGTTATTTCGTAGTGCCGAATTCTGACGTACATATAATACATGAATTGGACATTGGTGCACACATTACTAGTTAATACTTAATTTATTATTATATAATCAAATATCAAACTCATAAACACGCATAAGAACTTTTAAAAATGATTCAATACAAACCTTTAAATATTATATCTATGTCACGTATACACTATTATACCTGACCGATTAAAAAATACACGCTAACATTATTAACCAGATTTAACTAGGTAAATTATTATTATGTTGACGAGCTAATTTTACAGTATATTACTAAAATTTAGTTCAACATTATAATACTAAGCATTATAAACATACAGTGTTCTTTTTTTAAATATATTTTTAGTTAAGAATACATAACATACAATTTATCGATTATTAATATATAATATTGCGAACCATATTAAACTTAATACATAACTGAAATAAAAATTGTAAAAATACTATTTATCTACACTACACGATAATATTATATCGAAGAACATAGCAGAAATTATTACACTATTATAGCTATCATTAAAATATTAGATTATTTTTTTTTTTTTTTTTAGAAATGTGTAAATAGTATACATATAATTTATGTATAAAACTATTAGAAAATACCAAAATTTAAAAAAAAAAATGTGAATTTCAACTGTAACGATTGTTACATCATAATTACTTATATTTTATAAATATATAATTAATATTATGTACATTACTACATTTATTATATACTACATATTATAGGTATAATATACAATATATACAATATCCTGATTCCTGACTAGATATTAAGTCCCCCTGTGTCTCACATTCACTATTGTAAGGCCAAATACCAATGTAAAAGAGAACGGCAGTTTTTCGCGATTACCATAATCACGCATACACGAATTCCGAGACATCAGTCTTATATATTTTGATAAACTTTGTTCGTAAGTAATAAAAAACTTTTATGTATTGACAGTTTGAATAATGTATCAATGAATTATTTTTAAAAACAGCTGAAAAATCAAAATTATTTCAAAATTCAATTAAAGTAAGTAAGCATTTATTTGATTAAAAAAACTTACTAACTAGATAAAGTTTAAAAAATAACTTTTTAACTTAACTTTAGACATTTCTATACCAGTTAATGTTCATCTCTGTTCATATAGACGGATATGTAGGTACGTTTTACCGCGGTACCGCGATTGCGTACCATAATATAATTGTACAAAAATATTCACTAATTAGGTAGGTATTTAAAAAGTCGTTTAAACCGTACTATGTGTTATTATTTGTAAAACAAAATAAACACGTGTACGCCGCAGCAGTTAATGGCCGGCCGAGGTGCTGTAATAATCTCCCAACTTGTAATAACAGGCATATCGCTATTCAGATACACTTAAACACGCGTGCGCCTATGGAACGAGATTATCAAATAGTATAATATAATATTATAATACATATATAAACACTTTGAAGGATGGAAGAAAAAAATAACAGGAAAAAAACGGAGTGCGGAGCCGAAATAGACGACCCGCGGCCAAACGAACCCGGTCATTAAAATAAATCAACAATGATCACTATTATAATTATACGCCTGTACAACGTTTTATCACATTATTTAAATGTAATAAAATACCGTCGTGTCTGTCATAAGTGTGGGCACAATAAAATTTAATAGATTAACAAGTTAAGGAAAAACTAGTTCTCCTCCGGGGGTTTAAATATTAAAGCCAACACGGTTCGTCGTATATAATGCGTACGCGTTTATTTTTATTTATTTATTATTATTATTATTTTTTTTTTGTTAATCCTCCGTACATCTATCGATGGTAGCCTCACACACGGTCGATCGGATCGTATACGTACTACGTTATCTCGCGCGTACCTTAAATATAATATGTATATATATGTATACGCTCACCTGTGTTGTACTCGTATTAAACTGCTGCAGAGGCGATATAGATCACCAAATATAAATTAATGGTAATAATAATTATTGTGTTGTTTTATTGATCGACGTATCGGATAAAATAATAATATTGTGTGTGTGCGCGCGCGCGCGCGTAATAGAAGTGTGGGATAAAAACCGGATGACCGGGAGAGAAAGAAAGAGAGAGAGAAAAGGAGAAAAAAATTGCAAACTCGAACGGCTATATTATGTATACATTTTTTATATGCGTAGGTAGGTGCGGGTAGGCGAGCACCGTAGATAATAAGAGAGAGAAAAAGTTAAAAAAAAAATAAAAAGCACACTTTATAGGTATAGACCACGAAAGGATAACGATTTTCGATTCATCTATGTGTGTGTAATATATAATGCGGCGACGGTCGGACGTGTATACAATACGCTCGCGCTCGTCTATCTAGATTAGTGTCGATATGATCATCTAGCCGGCACGCACCGGATCGTTCGACGTTTTCTTTATAATATAATAATATTATATTATATAATTTTTTTTTTTTTTATTATTATTATTATTATTCATTTTTGTGGATATATATAACTGGTTTTCAGGAACTCGGAGATCGTCCGGACGAGATAGCGCTAAACAAATTATGTGAGCAACGCGCGCATGGCATCTTGAATAGGTACAAAACTGTATTTTCGTTTTTATTTCCCCTTTCGTACACAATAATAATATAATATCACTGCGTTATAAGGCGACGCGAGACCCAGCCGGGCTTGCATATTGTATATTATACGACGACTACGATACTCGTATATACGATATTATAATAATGTACACATAAACTTCAGCATCCGAGAGCGAGGCACAAGGTATTCTAATAAACCGAGTGTCCACGGTATTTATTGTGGCAGTATGCAAGCGGGCTAGCGTACAGTGTACACACGTTGTATATTATTAAAAAAATATCGCGGTGTCGAGCGACGGGGGTAAAACGAAAAAAGGAAAAGAATCCCGCGGCGAAAAATTCCGAAAAAGTCCTCGTGAGATTTCACGCGTCCGAAACATATATACCCATAACGAAATAACCAGATCATCTGCATTGGCCGATTTGATTACAATCGTCCAGGCGCGAATATAATAATATTGTTTTAACGACATCATATACCTACGTAATAGCGGTATAATATAATGACCTGTAATGCATAAGTTTATGGAACCCTTTATCGCATTTTCAGCGTTATCGCATCAATACCGATATGATTATCGCTAGTGATCCATTTAACGCAAGAGGCGCTCACCATCATTATTTCAACAATTATTGCAGGAGTTTATAAAATATTGTTTTATATACTTTTAATTTTGTTAAAAAAACTACATTATATAGGTACATTAATGTGTATTTATTTATTTTTTTTTTATTTTTTATAGTTACAACACTTACCTACAACATGCGCATTTTTGATTCCTTGTTCTACAGCAGAATGAACAGAGTACCTAGTGGTAAAGACCCCTTATTAATATAGATTTTGATATATTTTTGACTCCCTATAGTACTATACTGCACAGAACTAAACTGAAAACACTTACAACTTAACAACTTTAATTATAATAATCTACTTATCTGAAATTTGATTTTTTTTTTTTGATAGCAATACTTTGAATACAATTCTGAATATGAAATTAAAAATGTATATATTTCCATTCAAAAAAGTAAACTTCAAAAAACGATAACGATTGTGTTTTATGACGATTTAAAATTATGTAGATTATATATTTTCAAAAACTTTGAAGTGGTTCCTGAAATAATATGAGCGTCTTACGTTAAATGTATTAACCATATAGCACGCGTTTATTATTATTTTACAGCCGGTCATCGGCTCTTACCATGAACAATCAAAACGATTAGATTGGCAAAAGTCTACTATTATAGGTAATAATTTACATACCTTACTAAGTGTGTAGAAATATTTTATACCTACGCTAACAAGTTAATAATACCGACGAACGCGTATTTGACGAAGGTATTATTATTTTTATTTATGATTGAAATGCTTCGATATCTGTAGTTATGTTATTACTTATTATAGAGTACATTTTACTAAATTAAATTATAATTTTAAAAATAATTTTCATTATACTTTTGATATTTTTTTTCTATTTTTCAATATTATAATAGGCATTACTATTATATCTATATCATACACATACGCGAACATATACAAAAAAGGATAACACGGATAACTCACTCTACTGGATAGAAAGATTAGAATAAGGTGTCAATAAGGTGCAATTTAATAGATGTTCTGATTTTAAAATATTTTAAAATTAAGAATTTTGAATACTTTTTAAATATTAACGTGGGGAAAATTTGGAAAATTTAAATGTTAGCTCGTCGCGCGTACGTAAAATTTAGATGAAATCATTTGAAAGTACTCCTGTAACTATACAATAACTTATATAATTATATGAATAGATTATTTTAATAACATATTATAGATATATGGTATTTACAAATTACAATTTTCTATTTTTTGAGACATTTTCAGATTCCGCACGATTTTTATTTCAAGTATATAATGTACTGCCATACCGTATATCATGATACATTTCTGATTTCGTCAGTAATTTTAACAGTCACTTGGATTTCTTAAACAGCTTGTTAAGTGGACTCAATATTATGTTGCAGCCGTGAAGGGTTATTAAGAGATAAAAATGGGAACCCACAAAATCAAACACGGAGTCACTATCTGTACAAAGTGTACAATGCATATGATATATAAGTATACAATAAATTAATAAAAAAACACCAATACCGTTTCTACATGGTTAGTAATTTCGAATTTAATTGTTGTTATGAAAATTATTATCACCAAAATGATCACTAAATAATAAGTACTAATAATATACGAAATGTTGGAAAAATTCTTATACCTACCTCTCCGTTAAAGATTTTATTATTTGCCAATCTATATACAGTCTATGGAAAATAGTTACAGATGCTCTAAATAAGTTGACAAATATTAAATTTTCATAATTACCTATTATTCTAAATCAGCTGTTCCTTACTCTTTATATATAAAACTAAAGTCCAAAACATGGATAAAATGCACATTATCTGGATAATACGCTCATAACCCATACAAGTTGTATAAAGTAAACACTCAACATTTAGAATCAAAGTTTCGTATATTAACCGGCTATTTTGTACATTAACCATTGATTGATGGATAAAGTAACTGGGTAGAAAAATTGTATAAAACCTGGTATTATATAACTATATTTTCAACGTCACGAAATGTAAGATATGAAATGAAACCTTAGTATAAAAGCACTACAACGTAAGGCCGAAAAAATGAAGTTTAGATTAATAAATAAGTTACCACCTGTCAGTATCAGTGATACGTTTCGAGTCACGCCATACCGGATGTGGATATAAATAGAGGAGATCCACGCACTATTCTTTTATAGACAGTATATAGTATCAATAAAAGATGGAGAATATTAAAAGCTATGTATTAAAGAAGGAACTATATAGGACAAGTGGACAACATTATACTATGTCTGAATTGTATGTTTGTTCTGAGCCATTCATTAAAGTAGACGAGTTGCCAGAGGTACAAAAATCGTTAAAAGAAATCACAAAAAAATATTTCATTTTTAGATGGTCAGGTTATCAACGTTATGCGTGTAAATCAAATTGCAAAACAAATAAATGCAAGTGCAAAATATCTGCCATTATATGCAATTCTAAATGTCATCGAAGTTTACTATGTTTAAATAAATAATTTAAAAATGTTATTTATAGTAAATAGAATTAATAATATCTAACAGAAATAAATTTAATAATGCATCAAATTTATTTTAATATTTAATTGTTAACTTATAATAACTAATTTTATTGAAATAAAATATAAGTAAATTATGGATTTATTAGTAATATTTTACATTAGCCATTACACGATGGTTAAAGTTACTTAAGCCATTTCCTAATAATTTTTATTCGCAGCTTAAGTCCGAATTTAAATAATGTACCTACTATTCAATTATACTATACTCTATTGCGACCAATTATACTTTGGACTTTTAAGTATAAAACTATGGCTAAGTATGTAAATCTTAATTATATATATTCTTATTTAATTTTGACTTTTTCATATTGTTTTCGTGAAAACTGAAATTCATATTATAATCATATTTTTACAGTTTTAAGTAAGTTACAATTTTTCATAAACGGATACATCATATTAGAAAAAAATATATGGATGAGTGAAAAATGTAAACTAAAAATAATGAGTGATGGAATGGTATCACCCGCTCCACTTAGACCACTATACGGATGAGTACTCAAGATATTTTTAAACATTAATCGGTATAGATATTAAACACGTCCCACGAGTGTAGTACAACCTTCGACGTATTAATTGCTACTATTGGGTTACACAACCAATTTTATCTATACCGAAAGAGTAATTTTTAAATAAATATTTGAAAAATAATTATTAATTAATAAAAATAAAATATTGGGTTTCTTGACGTCATGTACGTAAGACACATTATACCTAAACTCTCTACAGTCAATATTATGTATTATATAATATGTATACCTAATCCTGACGTAGTGTTCTATAGCACTGGCGCCGTCGTGTCTGCAGACTGTAATATGTTTGCCTATATTTACTCTTCCTTAGTTACTGAATACCTTGGGCTATTATATGTATTACACTGTGCACACACCAGCACACATAATAAGGACAACTCCGTGACTATAATCGTTTTATATTTTCAAAATGTAATTATTATTTATTATTGTTTACCGGAAATTAACAAATTAAATGTAACATTAGCGAACATATTATTTATTATACTATTAACGTACACGTACTTATTTTATATTTATCAACATTAATACATATAATAAATAATATATATGATAATATTTTCAAGTCGTATTTGACCTATAAGTATTGCCGAATTATTAAACAACTTAATATGTATTACACATCTAAGTATTATTTTTAAGTCTACAAAAGAATCGTATTCAACTCGTCTAAAACTTTGTATTTAGAAAATAAAATAAAAAAACTTTTTTTTTTTGTTACATTTTTAATATATTATTTATATGTTTGAATCGTTTGATGGTACATATTATATTCATTGTATGATTATAGAATTTGAGTTGAGATGTATCACAAGCCAATATTTTACATTTATTCATTGTTAAACCACCATCGATGGAGTTGTAACTGTAGAAAATAAACATAACTTGTCAATGGTTGCAATGCGCTTATGACCTATATTTACTTATAACTTTTATTATTTTTCTTTCAAAATCAATATCTAGCTCTTTACCAGGCATAGATTTTACACTTATATTTAAGTAATTTTGATCTATGATGCCGATGACTATCACCACTAATCTATTGTATATTATAATTAATATAGGGCTACGAGACGACCCACAATCCAATTGAAAGGATAAATAAAAAAAGTTAAACACTTAAATGCGTAATTTGAATTTGTGAATTTGTTTGATTTTGTTACTCATTTAGCTATTAATTATTCACAATAAGTTGTCAATGTTAAAATTATTCTATTATTTTAGATACTTAAACAAGTTTCTATAATATTGTTGAATCTGTCTAAATACAAAAAATTCGTTTTAATTTCTTCTTGTAAAAACTTTTAACGGTCAAAAATATAATGAATGATAATAAAATAATATACGTTACTAATTATGGCACTTCCATATAAAATTATTTTATAATATATTATTATTATTATTATTAAACATATAGTGAATGAATATCGTAGTGGCACAAGCGACCAGTGGCTATATGTTTAGTACCGTATTTAAGAAACACTACATTGTTCCCTGGCAATAGAATTTCCCTTGAAAATCGTTATATTTTCACGAGAAAATAATAACAAAAACGTGACCCGAACATTCAAATCAAGCAGCGATAGAGTAACAACAAATAAACAACTGCACGCTCACCTATATATATATACACACACAACACTACACCTATAGCTTCAATAGCTGGTATATCAAGTCTAATATGGATATTATCTATATAGGTAGCAGCTATCAGCTCCGACAGCGATGGATCTAAGATTTTTTGTTTTGGAGGGGGGCTTAAAATTTTTCATATTATATAATGTTGTAAACAAAATATTTAGTTTTCGATTTTAGGCCTTAAAAGATACAATAAAACTGTCAAAGGGGCCACCACTGATCTCCAGTAAAAGTTTATATGATATTGAACGAATAGAAAAAAAAATCGGCAGTCACAGATAATATGTATGAGTAAATCGTGATGGCAGATCAATTAGTTATAGTTAGATCGTCAAGTATGTTATTATTTTATGTACGTGTATGTAATAGGTATATTATTCTCATTCTCATTGTTGCTGTCGTCGTCGTCGTCGTCGTTGTGGTTGTGGTGGTTGTTGTATCCGATATAAATCACGGCCGTAATCAGGTTGATTAACTATATACGTAAGTACGTGTGGCTCTGCACACACTTATATCTATAATGCACGGTGTACCAATAATATGTAGGTATATCCTACCTTTTAATTTAATACCAAATAGACCGCGGCCGAGGTGCGTGTAATCACCGCAGGTATTACCTTACCTACAGGTTTTTTTTTCTCTTACCGGTCGCGCGCTTAGATTTCATTCGGTTTCTCACCATACTCCGTTTTATATCCACACACATCGCACGTTGACCGCCACCGCCGCCCCTCGGTAAACTGGCAAGTCTTTATACACCGCATACATATTATTACTATAATAGTATGTATGATTTACATGGACACGACAATGTACCAATTTTTCACAGGTCTAATAAAAGTCGTGTGCATTGTGCATTTATATAGACATTTCGCTTACAAATAACTACGCATATTATACGAGTATATAATATATATATGATCAAAACGATGTCCATCGCATCATTAACGGTGTCATAATATATTATGTATATACTTATATCGTCATTGGGATTCGATCACTATAATAAATATATAATTTATGTTTTAATAATCCCATAAATTACCTACTTACTTATTACCCTACAGATAGCAATTTGATATTTCAAAAATATTGATTAAAATATTTTGTCTAAAACAGATATTATACGTACAAAAAACGATTCTGGTCAGAGACAATTATTAATTTTTAATGATATTAAAATGTTAACAAAATATGTTCGTATATTATAGGTTCAAAGTAAAGTGAAAAATGTATTGGTTATTGCAACGATGTGTAAATATTTGTTTTTTTTTGTATCTGAATACCGTTTCCCAGTAGACAGAAAATATGTTCTGATCATGATCTTTGGGGAAAATTACTGGTAGCAAATTGAGTATAGTTGTAACTAATTTTGAAGGTGTAATCGAGAATTACTAAAAAAAATACGTACGTTATAATCACTGTATACATTAAAATTTTAAGATAACTATCAAAATAATTGTTAGGTGTAACCTGCAAAGTTTTATAGAAATGTCTTCGCTTATAATCGTTTTTTATCATGATATGCATTGATTCAGTATTTTCAATATTGGATTCAAGTATAATACATCCATAATAAATGTGTACGTCTTATAGTAATCTACCTACAACAAAGTGGTCACAATATACTTTCCTCTATCTTTTTTTTAAGGTTATTCTCGGTTAGGTTATTTTCAAAAGTTAAAAGTACCGACGACCAAATATACCTACTCGAGTACAAACTATGCGATTACTAGATAACCAATTTTCTATCAGAAACAACGTTTTTCGAAGTTTATGATGATGGGAGAATTTTATCCATACTATAGAAGAAGACGACGTGTTGTCAAACACAAAAATTAAGTACACTGCAGTATTATTATATAAAATCAATACACTCGTCACTCCGCCACGCTAAAAGTCAAAAATTTTTGCTTAGTCAAATTTTGAGATATTCGTTCCGAGGCGTTTGCACGCAATGTACATACTTTATATACCCCGCGAGGTACTTTGGCACGTATATATAATACGTCATGTTTCCTCCGTCTAACGTTTATAACACAGTAGCGATGATACGTATCAAATTCCGTGTGTGTAAATAGCTCGGCAAAACGTAGCGAAATGTTCGACGTGCATTTTGAGTTTGTGTTAAGTGCCGGCGGCGGTGCCAACTCGAAGGACTGTACCTTCGTCGTATGGCACTCGTTATTATCGTACACAGGCGCTAGCCGGTACACGTCTAGACCTATCCGCTGTTATGACGTGAGAGCGGAATGTACACAGGTATATACCTATTATTGGTTTCAATTAAGGACGCGCGCGGTCGTGGGGGCATCACGTGAAAACGATCTCGCGATTAGGGTGTGAAACGCGGGCACCTATATATTATAATGTATGTACGTCGTACACGTATATCATAACGTACACCTCGTTCCCGGAGTCTTATACGCGTACCGCGCGATAGCTGATATTATATTATAATATAATCATACACACGGTCACCTCCTCCCCCGATCGGGAAAGTCCGGTTTAATCGAGATCTCCGCGCGGCAATGTACAATACGCGCCGCGGACGACTATCGTATTATAGAGAGTGTGGCACGACGAATAAAAAAAAAAAAAAAAAAAAAAAATCCATATCTACACCTAGACAACAACAACAACAACAACAACAATAATATATACTCAAGTATTATATATATATATATATTATAATTAGAGGGCGGATTTGGAAACGTTTCGGTGCCGAGGCGAGAATGTCGGCATCGGCGGCAATGTGTAACCGGCAATTTGCGTTAAATTAAAAACTATATATTTTATACATGTATATATAGTACACACAGGCTCCACGCGCTGAGGCGTGTATATATATTATTATATAATGTATATTATATATTATATATATATATTATTATACAACTCGTCGATCGCTGAAAATTAATTCGGATTCGACTTGGTTGTTTGAGTGCGTTTTCGAACCGAGCCGGTACACTGCAGCACGATCGTCCAAACGAGATTTACGCGTAACATCGTAATAATATCATATACATAGGTATATACCAGCTATATACGGGGTGATCTATTTAACGTAAGACATTCGTTGTTCTAGAAAAAAATATGATAATTTTGAAAATATTTCTCTTTCCCGCGATTTTAAACGATTGGAAAACGATATTTTTTACTATTTTTTTATTCTCTTGAACGACAACACACAATATTTTAATTTATTTTTCCGATGCAGAACGTAATCTATAAAAATACAATTTTGGATAAATAGTTTATACTTTATATCAGTTATAGGCAAGCGTTTGAGTTTAAATGAGCCGAGGAGTCATTATATTATAGTGGACCGACATTTTATCGTTACCACTGCTCCCCATGGCTAATCGTGACGTCAAACACTTGAATAAATCGTATAAACGGCTCGTTTACAATTCAATTTTCATACATTCCTATCAAAGTACTCAAAAATATGTACTGCTCTGTAATGAGGGATTATTAACGGATGTCGTAATTAAAAACAAAGTAAACGATTTTAAAAAACGATTCCAATAAAAATAGCATGATACATATTATAATTGTTTAAAACTGTTTTTTTTAACGGCTTAAAATTTTTCAAGACGAATAATTTTCAAAAAGTTCATATAGTTTTTGAAACAAAGGACATCTCAAGTGAAATAGATCACCCGGTATACCTATTTGCTTGAGGTATATACTATATAAGCGAGCGTGATCTATGACTGATATAGGTACCATTATAATATTGGTACGTCGAAACCGTGTACCTATATATATATATAGCAACGATTTGGTGTAATAATTCGACGTCATCTCGTCACGATCGCGTTCTTCTAATAAACCGCACTGGGATGTGTTTAAGCATATCGTTCGCACTCATCTGCGCCGCGGCGACGTAGGCGCACGCTGTTCGCTTGTGCACCCAATATGTTATTATATATTATATACAGGTACTTAAGACGCACCGTAAGCCATATTATTTATATATATATATATAGTGTTACCTAATATAATATCATATTATTATTAATACAAAAAACAATGCGTTATTATCGCGGTTCTTGTGTATATAACATCACACCGTCCATCCCGATTAGTCCTGCTCGTCCGACGCGGTTTTTTTTTTTTTTTTTGTAGTACAAATAGCTTACGAAATTCTTCGTATACCTCGACGGTCCACGAGTGCTTTACGAGACGGTCGGCCGTGCCGCGAAAACGCGTTTGTATTAAATGTGTTCGCTGAAAACGTCAGGAATGCTAAAAATATAAGTATACATTCATATGTTTAATAATTAAAAGTATGTAAAAATTTAAGGCTTAACTATTAAACAGTAAAGTTGAGCTCCTTTCAATCGATTCATTTGACGAGTTACTTTTTTTTTAAGTAGATAACTCCTAACTTAAAGCTTTAAATTTTTTTTCATAATACACAGTTATTATAATCAATTACTTGATTATAATATACCTATTCACGTTAAGTTGGATTTTCTAATAGATATCTTATAGGATTAGAATACATTTTATTTTGTACAAATTATCGTTTTAATGAAAAAAACAAAAATGTATAGATAACCATAAATAATATTTTATAATATGTATTATAATACGCACTCCTATTGTAAACACTAAATTTTAAACTACCGAAATATCAAATGCAATATTTCTAGATTTCAACATAGAATAACATAATATGTACCTATATAAATAAAACTTTATATAAATTTCCTCACTTAAAATGATAATCCTACCCAAGCACGCGAATTTTTAATCTCTCAACACTACCCAATTTTTAACTTAGTTTTACATTTAGAAATAGACTGTATGTGGTTATATCACTTGGTTGGTGCCGTGATCTCTTAAAAAATTGATTTACCAAAAATTAACCTTCAATAATTATTAACTTCTATCAGTAAGACCTATCATTGAACGACACTACGACAGCCCTTTCTCTTATTTTTTCTGATAATTTATATTACATAATATATCACTATATTATAATACATTTATTTTTTTTGTGTATAATTTTATCAATACAGAAATAAATAACTTCCGTCTCCTACATGACCGCCATAAAAAATTCTATCAAATTTTAAAAATTACTTAATGTTTTGTCAAATAGCACAAATTTATTCGTATACATGACGTTAATATGTTATTATTGAAATTAATGTTTTATGATTTTTATATTATTTTCATATTTCCATTAAATTTTCATAATTTAAAATACGATATCTTTATCTTTAACAAGGTCAGTAGTTCAAGTTTTCTCTATGCTAAATATATCTACAAGAGCACATGAGCTCAAATTTTTTAAAAATTAAAATTTTGACAACTTGATTTTTTCGGTTCAAGTTAAATATTTTTACGTTTTGAAAATATTTAAAATATAAATAATATAATATATTATACATAAATATAAGAAATCAACTGGCATTAGACACACAATAATAAAACATCATAAAATACACATACCTGCAGTCATCGTGGAGTCTCAATACTATTTAAGTTCAATAAAGTTACTATAAACTGTAAGTTATTAGTTAGTAGTTAGTGTAGTGTAATAATAATATGTAGTTAGTAATACTATACTATACTATGGTAAGTAATTACAGTAAATAATATAATTTAATATTTTTCTATTTTGAACACATATATTATTGGGGCCATTTTTTTAGTACCCACCTTATGTACTCATCAAAAAAATTTATAATTAGTCGTTACACAAAGTTGTCTACTAACACTATACTATGTTTTCTATTTAATATTATTTGAAATTCGATCGTTTAAACAATCAAATTAGCTATTATATTTATTATTAGTTATTACTATGTTTACAACCATGAGTATGATTTTTAAAAAACTTAAGGATAAACAATTCATATCTATAATAATATCTGTATATAATATTGTGGTATAAAAAAACAAATTGAGTTTTTGAATAAATTCGAAGTTCATCAACAAGTTGTACTTATAAATTTTATTTTTTATCCATCATAATTTAACTATACGTTTCTTTTATTGTACGATTTATTAACAATATAACTGAATAACACAAATATATGATACGTGGTACGATACAACTATTTCATTAAAAAAAAAAAAAACAGTTATACACTTTCATAGTGCCACAATATCATACCTACATTTTAATGGTTATGATAATATTTTTTAAATTATAACAAAATAATAATCGTTAGAGAGAGATAAGTAGTTATTAACCGTTTAAATATCAAAATTTGAACTTTAAATGCTCATAAAAATATATGTGCCTATAATATATTTTTGATACTTGTAGACTGCCATTTATAAAAAAAAAACCTTGTATAGGTAATTATAATAGTCAAGCCTTATCCATTAAAATAAAAATTATAAACCTATTTTTTACCCAAGTGCCATTACTGTTGATACTCATCTAGATAACTATTATTCCAATTATTTGATGGTTATCTTAGATAAAAAAAATTGTTTTATAGAAATAAATTGAATTTGAACATTATTAACTGTCCTTGATAAAATATTAATTTCTTATGAATAATATTAATTTTTTTATTAATATATTTTATCAGAGAATTAACCAATTGTACTCAAATCATATAACTTGCTGTAATATATTTTACGTCGTCCGCTATTGTGCAAGTATATGCAATTTACTGTAAAAATTGAAAATGAATATAATATATGATTTATCTCTTTGGAGGTATCAACAAAGATATGGGAAAAACATATTTAAAAATATTATTTTTTTATTTGTTGAAAAATAGTCCTTAGTTTATAGGACTCCGACAATTTAATGTTTACTGTGAAGTTTGCTACTAGGCGGTGTATAATATCGCTATAGTCTATAGATTAGATATCCTATGTAATATAAAAGCTCGATGCTAAATGATACGATCAGTAGTTGTTGTGGGTATATAATAGTATACATTAACACGTGATTGCAATTGTCAGAAAAAATTTCAAAATTTAACTTGAAATATGCATAAAATAAAATTGTAAAAAATTTATTTTTGGATAGTTTTTAAGTTAATGCAAAAAAAACTTATAAGGAAACTTATATTTATTCAATCTTTAGCCGTTAAAATTTTCAGCTAAATAATAATTTACAAATCATCACGACTTCTACAATTTTTTCAAATTTGTAATTCTAATGTTTATAAAAAATTTTATTAACTTTTTTTGACCGAAAACAAACATTTTTATCAGTAATAATTTTCAAACTATAAATAAGTGAAAGTGAAGCATCTTTTATAGCGTGTTTTTCGTCTTCTTCGACAGTAGAACAGTATTTGCAGCGACATCTATCGATAAAATTAGATGATGATTTTTATACTTGGTTTTTTTCTTAGTTATTACCGATCATTTTAAGGCGTTTGTTATAGGCAATCCTAAGTGCTTCAGTTCGTATAGTGAATACTAAATATTATCATAATTAAGGCGCGGATGCATTTGCATGTTTTCTAAACAGTCAAAATATAGCTGGGTAAGCTAAAAGTTTGAATCATAGTCAATAGACCCGAAATATAAAGTTTTGTTTTGCATATTTATACAAGTTTTGTATATTTTGACATGTACTATAAATTTCTGTATTTTACGATTTTTTTTATTACATATATTATACGGTTTTTAAAACAGGTTTTTCATTAGTATTACATATTACGTTATAATATTAACTAAATTATGTACCTTTTGCTTATTTTAATTAATATAACATAATTTATTATTAATAGTTATGTTTATAATGCATGTAATTTGACAAAGTCGTTATCTTATCTGACACCTATCGGGACAAATAGTAATCTGTTATTAAGTAGGTTTTCGTGAATCATATGAGTCGTATAATATGTCGTGATCCGAGTGCGCGTGATTTTCATTCGATTTAATTTATTAATATTTAAAATGCCGAAAATACTAAAAAAAAATGAATCATATAATTAATATAATATTATTTTATATAAACATATAAAAATTATGAAAATAATATATTTTTTTTAATTGATTTTTTTAAACATATTTTTTATTTTAAAGAGTATATTCCTGCAAAATATGAGCAAAAAACATATATTTTATAGTGCATATTTCAGAGGTTTTTTTAGAGCAAGTAAATCCGGGTTCTAATCATAAAATAATATTATGTTGAAAACCAATTAAAGAGATTATAGAATAGGCAAAAAATAAGTAAGAATTCAAAACTTCTGCATGTAATTCTTATATGAGCGTGCATCGTAATTTATAGTTAATCGTTAATATGATACTAGAGTAATGGAATAAATAGTACGTATGGGCATGCACATTAAATAATAAAACTTATATTTTAACGGTCCATCTTCTCGTTACGTTTTTGTTAATTTGTATGGAAAAAATCTGTCCACACTTCTCCGCGATCACCAGTCTATTAACCTATTTTTCGCCTTTCCGGTTACTTAAATACCACACACAGATAGACAGTGTATTCGTTATATGATTTTCAGCAATGTACAACGTCTGTAAAACAAACGATTGTAATCAAAAATAAACTCAACGTCGCAAAACATAATGACTAAAAATATCGATAATAAGCGATTACAAAAATGATCGTATATTAACGTTAGAAGGAAAAAACTATAAATATATTCCTCAATGAAAGTTATTGCCAGACCGAAAAAATAATTTAAAAATATATCAATCAAGTTATCGACTTGCTTATTTTATCATTTCTTGACAATATAGTGTATAGCGATAAATTAGTGTCCTGATGAAGCATAATTATACTAATTTTTTTGCTACATAATATCTTTAATGAATTAGGTATTTGATATATTATTGATTATTACTTAACAATTATTAAGTAGACGAAAAACTTAAACGAGTTCTGTACTGGCAGTTTTAATTTTCAGTACATTTTTTTTTTTTTTAGAAAATCATTTTAAGGAGCGTAAAACACAAAATTGTTAAATACTTACGACGTTTATTTTTTCTAATGCCTATATCTACGATCTACCTAAAATACTATAAAACTGATATTTTTGTTACTGGTGACCGATCTCGTCTCGGGTAAATCTTGATAAACGACTAAGAAAAAATACATCAGAAGAGAGTCGCCAAGAGACAATAAAACACTTACTATGTCGCACCCTCAATTTGAACTATCAACAATCATAATCTTTGTCGACCGTGCCATCAGTAAGTATTTACGTTTGAACCTCTACCGTTCATGATTTATACTTACAATTAATCAGTAAATTATAATGCTGTAATATATTTCCATAAATCATGATAACGCAACATCATCAATTTATCATAAAGCCATTAATCATTACAGTGTAATTTATTATTACGTAATATTTACAAAACAAATCGGTGTAATAACAATAATATAATGATATTTTGCATTATTTTTATTAAAGTATCATCAAGCATCCGATAATCTCTACACTAGTATTAGTATTATCCTGTATTCGACTTACCAAATCATTAAAACAATAATAAGAATAAAATATTATAATATGGTATACTTACGTCTTACCTATGTAATGATCCGGGCTACTTGGGACTTGTCGACAATTTATGAATTTAGACGTAGGTAGGTATCTACATATTATGTATTAATATATTATTTCCAATATTAAAATATATTTGTATTATATTTAACTATAATATATTTTGACTTCTGAGTAAATCAATTAAGGTATGAATTATTTAACAATGATTTGTTTTTTTCTGTCTATCATCACTTTTTTGGGCAGTAAAAATGCTTTGATTTTTAAATTTTGGGGTGGTAATATTTCAAAAATTATAAATATTACAAAAATATCGAAAATCTAGTCGTAATATTTTTTTTTATAAGATCTTCAAATTAGAATTATGACAACATTTCTCATTATCTCAAAAATGTACAAATTCAAAAAATGTTTTCTTAAGATTAAGATTTAAAAATGTAATATAAGGTTCTTTATTATTTTTCAAAGTACTTAGATACATAGAAAAATTCTATCAAAAAGCCAGGTTTATATTATCATTTTTAATACATTTTAAAATATTTTGTCTCTTTTTAGCCATTTAGGCATGACAAATTTTAATTTTTTTTTCCATAAATGTTAATAAAAAATTCTTGCAAATTTAATTTAAGATCCCCTCAGGATGTTCTTATATTTATATAAAAATTAAAAAAATATCAATAATTCATAGGCACGTTTTTTTTTTTATATACATGTTATATGCATTTGAAGTTAGAATTTCAACAGATCTCATAAAAATTACAAAATATTTTCTAGTTAAAATTACATAAAAACTTTTCTTTTTAAATCTAAGTTTTGAAACTTGAATTTAAGATTTATCATGAGTATTTTATACTCATATTAATCCTAGAATTTAGTATTAAGATCACGTGATCGCGTGTATTCTGTTCACGTGTATTTAAATTTAAAAATCCATGAATTTTATTCCCCTGTAATTAATTGGTAAATCATAATTATTTATTTCACGTTTATTCAAAACATAATGTTTATTCAGCATATTGTTTACCGCTGTGTAGAAACTAGAAACCATTAGAATATAATGCATTGAAAATAAAATTCCTGCGCGTATCAATGAAAAAATACATGCAAAATAAATTCATGGATTCGAGCGTGGTTAAATAAAGATCTCTGTTTGTTTTTCAAATATGGACAAAATTACTTACTTAAACGATAAATAACGACGACACGTTGTTAATTATAATAATTTAAAAACATATTATTCTTTAGAACTTAAAACTATTACAAATACCCTTGTATTATATTGTTATTATGAGTTTTACTATACACAATGCTAATTTTGATTTATTTTAAGATATTATTTATTAGGTAATACAAATTGTATCGTTTTACCGTACTACCAAAAGTAAAATAAATTACTTTAATATCTACATAGAAACACGTGAAATACATTTATAGTGATGTAGACTGCTATAGATCGTCTCCGGTCAAAATGGTTTTTTGTATACAATAATAATATAACATCGAATTCAAATTGAACATACCTATAATTATAGTAAACCACTCGACACCTAATGCAGGTACAGCAGAGTGGTACTCACGTGTCTTATCTTTTATTTTACATTTAGACTATATATTTAACAGCCAACAATATTATTTGGAAAAATGAAAATAAATACTATAATAATAGTATAGTTATAAATAAAATAATCAATATAATAATGTAAAATTAGTTTTCTTTCGTCGAACTAAGTTCGACTTCGAATTAATGGTATTTTGCTCTAATAATGAATGAAGGCGGTGTAATACGTTCCCTCTATAGTCCGTGGACTTTGTTGCGAAACTTCACTGACCTGCAGTAGGTAACTATTATAATCTGTATATGTTTTACAAGTTCACCACTATGCCACTGCAAGAACAACAGAATCATTAATGTAAGTTAATGTAAAATATCTGTGTTTACTATACACCGTTCTCTATAACTGCGAAGGTTTAAGCTCGTCAACGATCAGCAGAATATTATAATGTCGGTCACGTTTTACTATTACAACACTTTTTGTTTTTTTAAGTAGTAAGAGTTGGCGTTGTTTTGCCCGAGACTTTTATGGTAACCGGGATGCAAAATAATGGTGGTAAACGTAAGAATAATGCGCAACTTACGAGTATATTTTTATTAACTACGTAGGTATCTTTACAAGGAATAGGTGTCGGTCCACCCTCCTATTATAATCAGAACCGTTTTCGTGCAATTATTACGAATAATACCGTATGCCTGTATTGTCCGTTAAATTATGGTATAGACTACTCAATGGCGATAAAACATATTATAGGTATACTCTATAAACAACTTTTATGCCGTAAATCATAACAGAGCGAATTCCAACGTTGTCATTAATCATCTAAATAATATGACTAATTAAGTAGGTATAATTTATGGGACTATAAATATTATAAATCGTCTACAACAAAACCTTGAAATTTTTTATGACCCCGTTATCGCCCGCATTAGCCAGCGATCTCGAAACAATGGAACACTGCAAAATTGTAATTAGAATTGCTCAGTGAATACTCTGTAAAATAAGACGTATTACAATAGTCATAGTAAGTACAGGTTTTTTGTTTAGAAAAATTCGTTTGCTAAAAATGTTTTTTTTTTTATGGCGTTAAACGCAGTTAAACGTATCAGTATAATATTGTTATGAGAGTTGTAAAAACTGTGGGACATAAAATGGTCTTTTATATAGTTTTGCAGTTCGCCAATTTAACATTACTATTTTTTTAATAGCTTTACAGTGTGAATTAATTTAACTGTTCGAAATATCTTATGAAAGAATTGTCCTCTCGAGTGCAGTGCAATGACCGCTGTACAATATGGACAACAATTAATATAAAAAAATTAAGTGTAATAACATTCTATAGCTCAATTTTGTTTTGATAATAATATACAATAGTAAAATACAATTTATTACATATTTTACAAAAAAATGATTAACGCTGTAATAGATCCGTATTTTTAAAACATTATATTACAAAATATAAAACGCTCGAACGATAAACAATAAATACATATTTTCAATAGGAAAATTGTTAGTATTTAAAACAATTAATACAGAGTACTTTGCCATAAAAACATATAAAACGTCTTTGATAAAATATATGATACTTACACGATTTTTGATCGTAATGATATTAAAATATATAATTATACTAAACAATACAATCCATAAACATATCTCTTTGTTTTACAGCATTATATTATAAACCTTAAATATTACTCAAACTTTACTCGTTATTTATAAGTTATATATTATGACTTAATCCTAACATCAAAACAACATATAAATATGTCTAATATTTGTATAATAGTTCTTAAAAAAATAATTTCCAGAACAAAATATAGTAATTTTACATAATATTATTTATTATTTATATTCTGCAGAAAGTTTAGCTTAACATAATGACTAAATTATTAATAACTTTGGTCATATACAATATGATATACTCGTATTACAATTAAATAACTAATCGCCGCTTAACAATTCACAATATGTATTTGATTACTTTGTTAAAAGAATTCACCTATTTTGCGTCTCCCCAGTAAAGTTTCCGGAATATTTTTCGTCCTGTTTAAATCCATCTTTAGAGAGAAAACGAATTTAAATTGACACTCAAATACTCGTAAGTTACTCGTATTCTTACACGCTAATAAGTAGTAGATTATAATTTATTCACTATACAAATATTATATGGGCACGTCGATTTAATGGCATAAACATGATTTATAAATAACGCCTCAATACGAACTTAATAATATTGCGTAATCAACGATCCAAATACGTACATACAGTAACAAAGCTCGTGATTGATATCGGTACACTTTTAATCCCGGAACAGGGGGGACGGAGGTGTACGTACAGAGAGACTTTAAATTTGCACAACATTATTCACGATAATCGAAAATACCAACAAAAATGGAATAAAATGTACAATTAATTTAATTAATAAATTTGAGTAGACTTCTAAATGACCCTCAATAGGTCCATAATAAGATAATATAAGTTGTATGATATTTATATGCTATTGTTACACTCGCATAATTGTATTATGATATATAGTGATTGAGACAAAAAAATATATAAATTCATAAAATCTGTTGCAGTATTTGGAATCGACGGTAAAATCGTGAACGAACGGCAAGATGAGGCGATTATCTATAAACTGCAGCCCGAAAGTGCGGTGGAATTAGAGTTTCGCTAGGCATGAATCGCATCATTTAAGCGGGTGAGAGGGGACAGATCAAAATCAATCAGTTTAACATATTATTGCATATGGGACACTGCTAGTCACAGTCGCAGATGCGTTCCTTTACTTTTTACGTACAGAAAACGAATAAGAAAAAATAAGTACCGGGAATGGACTCTCTGCAGCAGCACTGCAGCAGCGAGTTTTGAGGTTTTATAAAATATATAAAATAACGTTTGGTCATTACAATATAACAATTATTCTCGTCTGGTCTCTAACCCTGCAAACTATCGACCGGTCGGACGATTTCTTTGGCGGCGAGGGGGTGGAGCTGGATATATACCTACGCTAAAAATCGAACGGTTATCGACTGTATATAAAAATATAAGATAATAATATAATATTATTTATAAATCGTCACTGCCTGCAGACGAGTGGCGTCGCGTCGGAGGCGTTTTGGGCCTAAGCAGCCGACTGCATCGCGACGCGGCTGCTGGCGACGGAATTGCCGGCGGCGGCCATCGTGGGGTGCGGCGCCGCAGCGTCGTCCCGGACCCGGTGGAAGACTTTGGTGCCGAACCGGAGCGCCGCTCCGACCGGGAACTTGATGTTAAGCCACACGGAAAATCGCATGTTGTAGTTGAGCAGCGGTCGGAAAACGACGGCCAACCAGGCGCGGGTCAGGAGCACGGCGTGAGTGTACACTTGAATGTTGTACATCCACCGGCTGTACCGGGTGACCAGTGGTCGGCGAACGGGAACGCCGCACAGCTCGTGGGTGTACGTCATGAACGCCTCCGTGTCCAGCATGGGCGAGATGGGTTTCATGCCTTCGAGAAGCGCCTCCACCATGTGCTCGAACCTGGGCGGTGGGTTTAGCAGGCCCGGCGCATAAACGTCCTGCAGGATCAGCCGGCACGTGCCACGCACCTCGTCCAACGATCCGTTGCACAGGTTGTACCTGCGAATATAACACGATGTATAATTATTAGGTATATAATATTATGTTATAATAATAATAACAATATAATGGTATAATATGTACGGTGGGTACTAGGTATAGGTATAGTGATTGTCGGATAAGCTTCAGCCGATATTAATACGACAGCATTATACGATATACATAATTATATAGGTATTGCAGCTCCGAGAGTTAGGGTTAACCTAGGGTTCCCACGCCGAGTCAAAAAGTTCGTTCGTTCGTGCTCGTCCCTAAATCGCGTATGGGTTCACGAAAAAATAATTATCGAATTTACGTATTTCGTTCGAGTTTGAATTTATGAATATGTTTATGTATCATAATACAACTTACAACTTTTATAACAACAAAATTACTTGGTATATATTTATTTTTTAACTGTTGTAAGAGCATATTATGAGGGGAACTTAAATCTTAATATTTAATTATTAATATTTTTTACAACAACAATTATTATTGTATCATACATAAATTTGTTTATTTAATTTAATAATTTGTACTTTTTTATTTATTTATTATTTATGTTACATCTAATCTATATAGGTAATTAAAAATATCACATTTCTTCTAATAATATTACAATCATTCATTATTATTCGAATGATATCCTATAAGCTTTTATCGTACAGCGAAAAAACGAAAATGTTTTGGCAAAAATGGGGATACACTAGTTTATGATAATATGGCGAAAAAATAAACTGATGGAATAGAAAAATTATTAATATAATTAAAAACTATTTGATTATCTAGAACCACTTGTGTATATTAACCTTTTTTATTTACGATAAAGATGGTATACACAACTATAGTATGCGCTGGGAATATAATGTTATGCGTGGATGGACGAAGTGCCGAAGACGTCACCCGCGATTTGGAGGAATTCAAACCCATCTGTGTTTTTTCTTATAATAGATTTATCATATTATATACCAATCGTAAAAACTATTCTGTTAATTGGAAAGCTTTCAAAAAATACATTTGAATTCGCGAAAAGTTTACTTGAAAATTAATTTTCCACGTTTTTGAAATTAAACAATTAAATTAGATTTCTAAACTTTGAGTATTAAGAATTTTAAAATGTTGATAATATTAAAACGATACAATTAATTCAAATATACATTTATTAGAGAATCGTTTTCAAGTAAATTTTATGACGAACTCAAATATGTTTTTCAGACATTTTATCGGAAAATAAGTTAGTTAATACAATTAACAAATGATTGATACTTTTGACCAAAAACAAAAAATAAATAAATAATCATTAATATTTATGTAGTACGCGTTGTTGACATCATAAACGTACACACGTGCAGGATTGCCTCGATGTTTATTTCACACACTAATGATCACTATTAGTTATTACTATGCATACATATCACATGACACATTTACATATTCCATATGGGCCATACGCAAATTTTAGAAAATAACCTACACTAAACCCCTTTAAAACGATAGTTTTACGTTAGTAGACGCTTGAATCAATGTCGGACAAATTATGCATACATTGAGCGTCTAGTACCGACTATTTAGAAATATTAAATTTCCAAATCCATAGTATTGTAATAATTATAATATGAAAATGATTGAACACAAAATACAAATGAGTTATCCAGTCGATCGGTGTTTATAAATTATTATTATTTTATCTAATATTTATTGTGTATATCATTATTTTTTTATATTATATTATTAATCAATTGTCTAGTCAGTCTATTCTTAAAAAATTCGCCGTCGCTGATAACCAACCGTCACTACACCACAGTTGCAGTGTGAAAATTTACTTTTCGGCGCAGTGGGAAAAATCGCGAAAGACGTCAAAACGGTAGACAGGTGATAGGCGATAACACATTATTATAGCAACGACAATTAAATCTAACAGCGTAAACATGTTTACTGAAAACAAACGGAACTGCGTTAAAAATTGGTTTTAAAACAAAAATATCTATTATGAGAACAATATTTCGGAGACAATCTTGTCGGGAATTTGTATTATTATTCTACCATTGATTATAAATACTATAGATTGCTCATTGACATGTTTTTCGGTGTAGTATATATTATAATCAATGACTCTACGTATAAAACTCGTCAATAAGGTACAATAAATTCTCTTCTTACGTTTTTTAAATAGCTTAAACATTTTTAATAATTGAAATTTCAAAAAAGCTAATGAGGTCGTCTTTTAAATATTGTTCTTTATAAATTTTAAAATGAATATTTTAAATCAAAAACACAAATAATTTTTTTGGTTTTTTGCGAACATGTTTTGCCATAAAAAATGACTCGTATAACGTCCACAAGTAACTGTTTAAATTAAATTATGATTAATTACAATTTATTAAATACCACACATTTTTCAAACTACTAACTTAATGTTTTAATTTTTAAAAAATGTCAAGGTCTTCGCACAGAACAAGCAAAATAGGGAGCGCGTAATAAAGCCGAAAATATTTTATCATCAGAACCGTAAGTTACAGTAGATTACACATCAGACGCTACCGAACGCGCGATGTGTGTGAATAAAATGTGGCTCATATAAAACTACACGTTTAAATTTGAACGATTAATCGCGACGTTTTAAAAAAGCGGACGCGCGCGTTCGACTCGCCTAGTGTGTAATAACCTTTAGCGGAAAAATAATTTAGCCGGCAATAATATATTATGGCCCGACCCGTGTGTTACAATAATTTCGACTTTTTTATAGCCCCTCGAAAAATATAACAAATAAATTCATAATTAATTTATGTGGCTATTTACAATATCAACATTATTTATTAGTATGCGATAATTCAGTGCGCTTATGACGAATGCAAAATAATTAAAATATTTCTTATAAACTACAAAATGATATCGAATTTTTTCTATAAATGGTTTGATATAATATATTAAAGTGTCTTAGTGTAAACAATTAAAAATAGATAGTTAGGTACGTAAATAACGATTTTGTTTCACCAGATACGCCTATGGTAGGTACCTATGATATAGAATAACTGAGAGTTTGATCAAATAACTATAAATATTACTTACTTGTCTTGAATTCCCAGCATGAATCCAATAGTACGCCAAAAATGCAAAATACCCCTCTCATCTTCTTCGGTGCCTACAATAGCCAATTCTTTTTTTTTCAACAACGGTAAACCCATGAATCCAAATTGAGTTAATGACATATCTTTTTGAGTTACTCGCAGTCCTAGTCCAGATTTATTCGATACTCGATTAGCAGCACAGTGAAGTCCGTGTACAATGGCCACAGACATTTGAGATCTGAATAATATATTATATAAAGTAAATTTATTTTTATACAAGTTCGACTAGAAAATATTTATTTGTTTGTGATTGTACATCGAATGATTCATTTAATTTGACATTATTACAAAAATTGTTAATATTTTTGAAAATATTTTTTTTTCCTTATTTTAAGTTGTTAAAAACCCATTTTTATAAAAAGCATGTATTTTAATGTTTTTTTAAACAACAATATTTTTATATTTTGTTTTTATAAATATTAAACACAAAATTCTTTTATACAGTATTTTTGGGTTGTGTTTTCAACAACTTTTTGCGATTATATAATATTTTTTCCGGCTTAATATCAAAAATAAATAGTAAAGTGACTATAAAAATATATTTACAAAAAGTATTTATTATAAAAAGAAAACAAAAACACAAATTAAAGCTACATGATTAAGAAGCCACGTGCGTAATTTGTTATTATAATGTCACTACTATGGTGTTTTGTTTACATAGATTTTTTTATTTCCTATTAGATATGCATAACTTAAAGAAATGTATAATTTATATTAAATTATAATTTTTGGTTTCATATAAAATAATTTTTGTTAATACGTTTTACTTATATAATGGAATTACATAATTTGTAACGACTTATTTATATAATATACTAGTAACCTAATCTATACTAGTATCACACATGAGTACAATTTTAAAATTAAAAGAGAACAAAATAAAAAATGTCTCAGATATTTGTAACGTAATATGTAATATTTATAAATTATAAATTTTCCCAAAAAGTATGAAGATGTGCACAGTGCACTGTCTTATCCTCTCGGTCTTACCAAAGGATACTTAACTACGCTCTATTTAAATTTGAACCATAGACTTAATTACAATTTATGATTTTTATTTTGTAAATAACCATATTATCATAAGTAAAAATAAAATAATATTAAATACACTTAGAGGTATTATTCGTAGTTGTTAGATAATGGCATACGCTAACTAAAAAACGTTTATTGGATCATGCGCAATTTTTCCCACATATCTACATATACATTAAACCAAATAATTTAAACTGAGTAAAAGAAATTTGACATCGATCTGTGTTTGGAAATGTTTGAAATAGTTTATATATTATTTCATTGAATTACAAATAAGTACGTATTAGAATTTTTATTGAAATATTTATTGGAAAATATATTTTAAAAAATAATTAAATAAAAACCTACCTACTTTTTATTCAAATATTTAAACACCTGTTTGAAATAATTTAAAAAAAAATCTTATCATTTTCGAAAATCGAAATATTGTTGTAAATTTGTATTAGGTTTATATTATATCATTAAACATATTAAAATATATTCACTTACTTTGATTTCGAATTTGTCACATCGTATCTATACCACCTCAGCATATGTCTAATGGTATCAAGATATCTCCTAAAAGCGGTATAAGGATCAGAAGATTTATTTGTGAACACTAATACATCCAATATTGTTGGAACTGTTAATACCAATATTAATCCAATCAAATTCGAAGCAAACATTGCATAGAAGTTGGAATAAAAATAATTTTGTCCTCTGAAAACACAAAAATAAACGTTTTTAGATTATTTTTCTTATACTTATCGTTTTTATTTTATGACGATATACGAGTATAATAGTACATATTTACATAAATTTTATTTTTATTTTATTATCAGACGCTTATTAGGTATAATATTATTATACCACCTATATGGATATTATTAATTAACTAATAGGTTAATAGTTATAAAAAAATTAATTAGGTGTACATAAACATAACAGATAAATAAATTCACTTGAAAATTAGCTTCTATAATTATAAGTATAAACATCTATTATATTTATATATAGGTAGGGAAGTATAGGTATATTTATGTTTTATACATTTATATATTTTATAAAAATATAATATTAACCTTTCAGCCGTCAAACGGTGGTATGAAAACATGATAAATGACAATAATATTTTTCAATATCATTTATTTTATCTGGTACCGTGTAGTTGAAGATCTTATATTAGTATTCTACATCAAAATATAAGTATCTATTTTTAATTGTGTTAAAACATCATTTTCCAGTTTATTTTTTAGATTTTTAATCAGTTGCAAATTTTATAATTTGCAATAGTCTTTTCTCAATAGCTAAGATTGTGCATTATGATTTTACAGATCAATTGATTTTATTCAGAAATCATAATTGTTGTGAGATAAGATTTTAATTTAATTTACGATCATTTTAGTATAACTGAAATATTGTTTTTAATTTTGTACACGTGCTTGCATATTTTAGACAACAGAGATAATTTAATTATAAATTACTGGATTTCTAGCTTTTATTAAGGAAAATATTTCATTATCTTATTCATTTTATCATATTATAATGTACGTGAGTCATAAATAATAAATAAGAGTTTACTATGCAGGGCCAACATTACAAAACCATATAAGTGTGCCTCTTCCTTTCACAGTAATAAATAACAACTTTTTTTTTTTAGAAATAAAATTAATGTAAGTTAAAAGAAAAATGATTAAGACTCTCATTGTATAAAAAATGCTATGACAAAACCATAGAAATAATGAATTATTAATAATTAGTAACTAAAAATCATATATTAAATGAATAGTTACATTAAAAAAATTTCTTTTTGATTCTCAATTTGAAAGTATAAGGTACCTTAAACATCGTTAAAAATCGACCTAAATATCGTTAAGAAACATCCTTATAGTAGGCTCTCTATACCTAAACCTTTATGACGCAGGCACTGGTACTATATATATTATATTCTTTGTATTGTTCGTAGCATTTTAAATAAAATGAAAAATAAATGCTATATCAATATTTTTATTTTTATTTAAATAAAATAATTTATTATTTTAAGTTGTTAAAATATTCTACGATTAATTGAAGAGTTTTAAAAACTTTTGACTGAAGAAAAAATCATATATTTTTCTGATTTATATTTTTATTTTAATTACTCCTAAACTTAAAATTCTAATAACTATAATTTTACTTAATTTAACCTAACATAATATAATCTTTATTATGCTCGTGTATATTAGTACGCAAATTTCAAGGACTTTTAAGTCATTATATTAAATCCACAATAATGCTATACTTCCATGTAATGATATAATCACATGACGTTAATATATTTCATAGATATTGTTAGATACAATGACGTGTTCATCATAAAATCAACATGCACGTGGGTATTCGCATAACTACAAAGAGTAAGTATTTTTAATAATTTTTTTAAATTTTACAGTAGTCAATTCAAAGGTATTCTACGTTACTTTTCTAACATATATTTTTAAGACATTTTTAACAAATCCTATGATATTTTTTCTTAATCTTAAATAAAATAATAAAAATTAATGAATGCTAAGACGTTCTTCTCCCGTCAATAACTTTACCTATTAATTATTATTTTTTATTATATCAAAGATTCTATTTCAAATAATTTTTTTATAGCCAGAGTCATATATAAATTTAAATTTAAAAAAAACTCAAATATTGCCACTAACCTATTCAATATAGAGATATTAAATCAAATCAATTTTTAAAATTACAGTTTCAGGTAATTGAACAAAAATATCTCTCGAAGTCTCGACATGTTTTTTAGACTTTGAAACAGCGTCGAGTATAAATTCAATTTGTTGAGGAATGTATGATATATTATAATAATAATCCATACATCTAAATATTATATAGATTGCAAAAATGTAACAAACCATTTTAGGCAATGAAGCTGACTACAAAATTATACTCATTAGTTATGACTTATGAGTTTAATGAAATGTCGGCATTATAAATGGTTATCGAAAGATTGAGCACACTTAACATTTTATAATGAACTCTCGGCCGAACTAAAAAAAAACAATACTGTTGAAAACGATATTACATTCATGATTTATTTATTTAACAATGAAGTCACAAATCAAACATAATCAGTTTATGAAAAATAATTTTATTTACATTCCTGACACTATACAATCAACGATTAATGATTATCCACGGAAAGTTACTCGATTAGATTTAATCGAGAATTTGTAATAAGTCACAAATGATTGCAGTCAGGGCAGCCCCTGGGCTATTTTATGTTACCAGGAATTAAATTTAAGAGCCTAAATTTTTTTGCTCGATTCGCTAGCAGTGCATTTATAAAACAAGTGTACATTCTTACTCTAATTTTATTTTATTTTTTTCATAAAACTATATTTTAGTCATAATAAATACATTAATTTTTTCTTATAGATCACTTTGTGCAGCAACCTTTTCAATATTAATGTTAATTTTAATCAAAATTTATTTTTAAATAGGAACTCATTAACGTTATTAAGCTTTCTAATTTTATCAATAGAATGTCAATTGAACAATCGAATAATATTTTACATAGGTACCTACCTACTTAAATTTTCGTAATCTACAGTATTCTCACTTATTTACCAATTACCACGATCGTACTCTAAAATAAACGATATTATTACATCATTATAATAATTTTATTATAGATAATATATTAAATTCATTATCCATAATATATATATGTATATATAGGTACTACAGAAAACGTACTATAATGGCATATTGTATTATTAACGTAAAACCATAAGTATTTATTTCATTATTAATTATATACCAAATGATAATAAAATAAATCGTTTCCAAATTGTATATAGTTCGATATAATTATCTATTAACAAGTAATAATATTTAAAACACAAAATACCGTGTTTTTACTGAGGGCCACATAATTTGGTGCAATTTGAAGTAATTGACTATGCAATAATCAATGACTTAATACATTACTTTATTACATTTAAAGTGACATGTAACTTTATTATTATTCATTTCTTAAAAACAAAATAAATTCACTAATAAATAATAATTGTGTACTTATTTTTTTTTTTTTTATCTATTTAAAAAGAATTTATTTACATTACATACAGATTTATAGTGTTTATGCCAAGCTTGATGACATGTCACAAATAATATTATAACATTTATAACATACCAAATAAATATTAGTATTTATGGACAGGCACACAGCAGTAATATCCGAAAGTTATGTTAAAACTCAAAAGTGTTAACATTGAAATATTGTATTAAAACATAAATTATAAAATACACATAATATACTCGATAAATTTGTATAATATAAAAATAATTGAATTTAACAACGTTGGAACAATATAACAAAAATTATAAGCGTGCTAATCGTAAAACTAAAATGCTGCTCCGAAATTAATGCATGATCATGTATTACATTTTAGTTTTTAAATATTTTCTAAAATTACAAGTTTACAACTTAATAAATCGTGTAAAAATGTAAAATAAATATCTAGGTATTTAAGTATTTGTTTTTAAACGTTAATGTTAACTTTTTAAACATAAAAATTGTTGATTGATCGTTTGACGACATTTGAGTTAAACTATTTATTAATATAATTACCAAGTTAAAATTTAAGTTAATTAATAATTTCATAATGTAGATAATCGCGTAACATACTAACATACATACAATTATTTATTTGATTTTTCATCCCTATTTGGAACAGAAAAACTATAACTCATAAAGTCATAATCCTATGTCTCTATAAATGTAATACCTATAATGTAACACAATTATTTATCTACCTATTATTTTATGTAACAATATTTATTCAAATATTTTATTTGTTAAAGATATTTAATATAGTTTATTTAACAAATAAATTATATTTTTAATTTTATTATTTAATGCTGATTAACAATAGTGGTACTAGAAAATATAAATGCATGTTTATAATAATATACTTAAAATTATATTTTTATTTTAATTAACCTATTCTATAATATTTATTGTGCATTAAAAGTTAGGCTTTCTTATTAACTATAAAATATTGATTAGATTAAATATATTAAGTTAGGTATTCGAAAATACATTATAATTATTATTAAATACTTTTAACCTTAGACTCGTCAACTTACCCATAATGTTTCTGGGAATGATATATATAAACTATTATAGGTACCTACGTTTATTTCTCACCGGGGTTCAAATACTTACTACCATAATTGTCAATTAATAAAAAAAAGTTTAATATTTAAAATATTAAGATAATAATGTACGAACGACGACAAACAAAATAGATCAAAAAATCGACAAGGATAACCAATATGAAGTACCTATCAATCAATTATCACAGGTCAAAATGTCAATTACTGATTATAAACAAATAAAAATTATTACAACGTAACATAAATAATGATATATTTTAAATCTATATTTTCTATAGTAAATTTAAACTTTTTGATAAACATAGTTGATAGGTACTTAAACTTTACCAAGCTATGCACCGATACTGACAGACTACAGTTGATCAGTATTCAGTTTCTTTGCAACGGAATAAGGAAAATTCCTTGCTCCAAAAAAAAAAAAAAAAAAAAAACATTAACTAGATAAAATACAACCTATTTAATATTTTGAATAGAGTACACTAACGATGAAAAAATTAAAAACTCAATAAAAAATCAAAACTTAATAATAGTACCAAAATGATTAAAAAGCAAAATTATAATTTAAAAATGTGTACACTCCACAAATAATATTTTATTATAGAAATAATTGTATAATACAATTTTTAATATTAATACTGAATACAAACATAATCTAGAAAAATATTATGGAAGTATTTACAGTGATTGTCTTAGATTCTAACCAGATCAATGATTGTATTAGTTTTATAACGATATGTGTCATGTCTCATGTGTGTGATTTTAAAATTTAAATCACTATAAACGAAAAACGTTTCTAATCAAATACAGTTTATCAGTCTATATCACTTAGGGCCGTCCTTACAGTGCCCGGTTAAGTGTCGGTTAAGACTAACCGGTAGAATTCTATCGGTTAATTCATAAGAAATTCTGCCGGTTAGTGTTATCAGACACTAACAGGACATGATAAGAACGGCCCTAAGCATAATTCATATTATGTTGTATTGTTATTTAATATTACTATTAAGTTAAATAATTTATTTGACTGTTATTAGCATAGTAGGTCAAATAAAATTTTTCCAAGACAATACATTTTAAAATACCATTATGTGTATAAAATAAAATAATATACGTAAAAGTGCTATGACCCCACTAATAATTTCTTTGTATATCATAACAAAATAGTAATTAATTTTCGTTATCCATAGTAAACAAATGAAATTTTATCCAAATTTGAATTTAAAATATCTATAAAAAAAAAATTGTAATGATACACTTTTAGATTTCTTGGTTTAAAATTAACTACTTATGAAGAACTTGGTATTGAACTTTCAAGACTTAGGCATTAAAAATTGCATATTTTATAAATTTTACACTGCAAAACAATTTACAAATTCTCTAGATTATGACCAATTTTTTCGAAATGTATTCTTTAAATGTTTATAAATAAAATATATGTACTTTTTTTGATATTTTTATATATCTATCGAGTGTAGGTAAAACTTATAAGTGGAATCTTGTATTAAATTTTTAATCTTTTTGACCAATTTAACATTTTTTATCAACGTTAATAAAATAGAAATAAAACTAAAAAAAAATCAATATCTATAAATAACTCAAAAAGAGTTAAAAATTTTGAAAATTGTATTATTTACATAAAACAATCATATAAAGTATAAACATTTTATGAAAATCTTCAGTGTCTACAGTTATCTGTTTTCGAGTTAAACAAAGAAAAACAAAATTTGATTTTATTAAAACCTGGATTTACGTAAAAATTCCAGTTTTTTCTTAATTTTTTGAAAAATACAAATTAGAGTAATTTACTATCTGAAATCACCCTCAAAATTAAAAATCAAAGTATTCTTTCGACTTCTTATTGTGTAGACCTGCATTGACTGAGCATGGCTTGGAAAACTTTAACTGGGTTGGATTCTATGAAATTCAAACAGAAATTGCCGGACATTCAAATGAAAAATTTAAAATTCTAACACAGTGTATATTTATTAAATAATGTATTAAATTATAATGCTAACCAAAACGGACTGTCAAAAAAGTTACTGAATCGGACCGAGCTGAAAATTTTCAGCCCGTACAGACCACTAGTATACATACAAATAAGCATACGAATGATACAATTATACAAACGTATATCATTGCAAAATTAATACATTCGTCGCTCGGCTCAGAATCTAAAATACGAACATTTGTTAAATTTTGAATATTATTGTTAAAATAATTGTTCGGTAATCACGGTTAAAAAGTTTTACTATCTCTACTACTCAGAATCATTTTTCGTCGTATAGTATAGGTACAATGATGTATCATTAACTTTCAATTTAACACACAATCTATCTCTAAATTCGACACTTATTATAAAACGGTTTGTTATAAATTAAATCTTTTCTGAATGTTATGATGGTTAATTTGGTTAATCGGTTGTTTGTTTTATTACATATTATTATTATGTACCTATATAACTATACTTATATGTTTTTGTCAAATTATTATAAATTATTTATGATTTCAAAATCAATAATCATTAGTGATTTCCTATTTTATATATCTTTATTAACACTTTAACCTGGTGATAACTCATAATATTGTTTAACGTTTCACATGTTTGACGTTTCGCTCATATTAAACAACATAATATATCATATAATTTATTGTAAATATCAGCTATTATAAAAGTAAGCAAATATTTTATTTAAATGATTTAGATACAATTATTTGCAATGGAATAAATATTTTTGATAAATTTAATCAAACCGCTCCGCTAACCATTATTTACATTTTTTATGAGAAAATATTTTTTGCTTGGTGTTTACATTTTTACAGCCATGTAAAATTAATGTATTTGGTGACTTGCAGTATAATAATGCTTTTATTTGCATGCAGTAAACTTTAATGCATTCCATTCTATTTTCGAGTTTATATTCTACACTCACCATATATAAGAATCTACTATCAGACACGTAAAAAAGATTATTGTGAAATTTTATTTGCGTGCATCTACGAATATACGAATAATCGTATTATTAAAATAGCAGTACGATGTAAGTATTACATGCAATTAAAACAAAAATAATTCAAGTATAATATTCTAAACCTTAATAGACCTTGATTATTAATAGTTATTTTAACTCACATAATATAGTCACATTATTATGTTAATTACTATAATTTCGATCTTGGAATTGCAACAATTAGGAATACTGAAAACTATGTTATACGTAAAATATGTCAATACAATTGCACGTAACGATGTGGCGAGTTTTTATTTTATAGGTGCGGTCTGCATCGTGCACAAATGAAACAAATACTAACAAATTATTCAAACGTTTGGCTCGTTACAATAATCGTAGGTATAAAGTATATAATATAATAATACACAGAACATAAGTACCTATATCTATAAAGAAATATTCTTGGAATTTATGCGTGAATTCGACTAGCTCGCTTGTACCTAAAATCATTGTGCACTTGTGTCATATAATATCATAGTTATATTATATAGGTCACAGACATTATTTTTAAAATTTATCGCGTTACCTATAGAAATATAAAGCGACGGTAGTTATATGGTTTTACCTGGTGAACAATTCCGCATCGAACCATTCCGGAACTTCTTTTGGCCGTTGTGTATCAACCGGCACGTTGCACCCCTCTTCCATAATGGTCTTAAACTTCTCCTTCGCCGCGGCATCAGTAGTTTTCGTCGAGTCCGACACTGCGTCAATCGATAAAATAACACAAAATTAATGTACATATAATAACACACAACAAACGCTCATCGTCCGCGCCGAAAAGTCACGGAAATCAATAAGCATAACAGTTTCGTAACATCAATAACATTAATTATTATTATAATACTAAACCATAGTGGTCGAACCGTTTTTGCCGAGTCTTACTTGTAAAGTATTTTGATGTGCAGCAATGGTATTAGATGGGTAGGTATACACGAAAATCGTCACGACGGAAACCTGGTCGTCGTCGTTTTGATCGATTCGGACCGGGTGATGGTTAAGGAATGCGTTCGGCTTAATGAACAATAATAATAATTCTCAAATCGATAGAATATCGTCGAAAAAATCCGTTCGAACCGGACGACCGTCGACTTGGCGGGCTACGCGGAGCGAGGCTAGCGAACGACTGCGCAACGTTCACGTTCGCGCGCGCTTGCCGTGTGTAAATGTGCGTGCAGACAACACCGTCTGACCAGGATGGCTCGACGGTAGAAAGTGATGGCTAAAAAACCGGTATTATTGGTTAAATTGTGTAGAATATATATATATATATAGTATGACTACGATGAAGCGACGACCGCCGCCCTCACGGCCACCTGTCTTATATACCTGTCGCGGACTACGAAAACGATAGCTGTTGGCGGTGTTGCCGAGTAGTAGTAATAGTTGTAGATAGTAGTAATATACCTGTAGTAGTAGTAATAATAAAAAAAAAAAAATAAGCCGTGATAATAATATTGATAATGATAGTAACAAAACAACAATGGAAAAAAAAATAACAATAAAAATAATAACAGACTTCAATTGAAGTAGTGGTGGTGGTATGTGCGTGCGTGCGTGCGTGTCCCGAAAAGGTTATTTTTTGCACTCCGGTGCCGGTGCATACTATAAAAACCTTCAAAACACGCAGGACGAGCATATATTAGTCGATATTATTACGATAATACCTTCTACGCGAGTAGTAGGACTAGAGCGTTTGGCCAGGAAACGTTACCTGTTTACGAATATCTCGTAAGTTTTTTAATGTCGCGATATTATTACTATGTGACATATTTACATTTGTTTACCGTGCTTATATACATAATAAACGCATAATATTATCCTACGATCGCTATAGTAGAATATTAATTAATCAGTATTTTATTTTATTTTTTTTTCAGTGATTTGTTATTGACCGTTTTGTGAGGCACTCCTGCTCTAAACGTGTCCTCGGTCAGTTTTTCAGACGGCGCCACGGCGCCATTGACGTAAAACTTTGTTCTCAACATTTGTCCGAATTAAACACTTATACAGAAATATTATTAAAAACTTATTTTTATTCTTTTTTATAAAAACGTAGTTTGTTTACTAGTTATCAAATAGTTTTCATGCGACTTAATATATCTACTAGATATGCATTATGTATGACCAAGTAGGTGCGCAAAATAATAAACTATGAGAATAGGCATGTACATAAAATAAATAAAATAATGTATTTTTATATTTTTATGACACTTCATCGTAGTCGAAACTGTAAACAGTTGTAAAAATTAAACAGTTTGTAGCAACTTTTTTTATTATTCTTTAAATAATTCAATAGTTATAGAACGTATTATGAATTAATGATATCGTATTGCTTATATTAAAATCTGCACATAATAAAAATAGAACTCATCGTTGTTAATATAATGTACTTATATCCTTTGCATTGCTATAAGTCTTAATAGTCTTATAATACTAAAACAAATATAATAATTATAAGTAATATTTTTATTATACCTATTTCGACAAAGTGTACAATTAAGTATCTCCAATCAGGTTTCTTCAACCCGTTATTCCTATGCTATTTATTATTATATTAATTAAGCTTATTAGTTATTGTTATTAGTTCAAACTTCAAACTGTAACATATTTATTTTTAAAAATTATATAAAAAAAAACTTTTATACATCAGTGACTTAGGCCATTAGTATACAATTCATTAAATTACTTTATTTTAAATTATATATTAAAAATAATTTTATCTTATCTTTAGAGATGTATCCTACAGCTCGAAATTCGAATTTTTGACATTTTATAAAAATGTGGTTAATTGTCAGACAGACGCCACCGTATCAGGTTCTTCATCAAATAACAGCTGTATTTATGTGACCTATTCGAAGTCGGTTAATTACAGTTTCTTTTCTTTTTTTTTTCTTTTTTGATTTTATAAATTCCAGGTTTAGGCGTTTAGTCATCGGTTAATATTGTTTTATATACTGTTAAATTTAATATTATATCAGAGTGTCATTTATTTAATAACGTAAGAATATATTTTGTTCTTCACGTCTGATTATGTGAAGATATTTAGAAAAGAATATGACGTAAGGGACATTGATTTTAAGTTTAAATATATTACATAGGTGCCTATACTAAACCTACACGTACTATTCTATTCGTTCATAGTATTAGTATTATACCATTCATAATTTGTGTTACTGATATAAGTGGTCCTACAGAATACACAACCGTACAAAAATAGTGAAAGTAAACAAGATTAAACGAAGGTGAAAGTAGACAAAATAAATTTATCAATACAACCATAGGTTCACGACATTCAAAATTAAAGACACTTATTATAATATAAAATATTTGTGATAATTACTAAACTTGGTTGGTTTAAGCAATACATTGTATTATATACAAATTAATTTAACATTATTCTACATGTTTATAACTCTATGAGAATTAGTAAATTAATAATTTAGTTAATGGAATAATGTTTTTAAAATTCGTGATTAATAATATAATACTTACATTTTAAAATTAAGTTTATCAAATAATCTATCACTAATGTATTTATCATAATTTATAAGATTTTCTTTTAAAATAAAAATTCATTAAAGAACTGAAAATGAAAAATTATTTTATATTTTGCAATATTTTTCTAATAATATGTACACAATTTGTATTTTATATTTTGTATTCTTAATACATGGAGTGACTTATCTTCCATCCCTGCCAATAAGTCTACTAAACGTATTTTACCCAGGGCCTACCTTATTTAGAATTTTTGAATACTATCTTCACCAATGTGCAAATCACATACTAAATATTGATGAAAAATATTTTCAAAAATTTTAAATTTTAAATTTTAAATGGCATCGGAGTGATGTACGTGTCTGCATAATTAAATTAAATTTAATGCATAATTAATCTACAACCTACTTATTATAGTATTTATTACTATTATAAAAACTAATTAAATAATATTTAAAAACTATAATAAGTAACATAAATATTAGTAGGTAATTAAACACCATAATAAAAGTATTTATTCATAAAGAATTAGAGTAATATTCTTAAAATTGTATTATTTAATTGTATACTCACTTGATATTACTATTACGTCCACACGAATTCTTGTTCCAACGTTAGAAAATATTGTTTATGGTTTCGATTAATACTAAAAATTGAAAATCAACATAATTTTAATTAAATTGAATTAATTTTAAGTATAATTAATTCGATGCTTCATATTATAGTCGTTGAATATTAAAATTTGCGTTGATAATGATTAAACAGTTTCTTCAATTTTAAAGTTATTTTATAGTTTATTTTTTTGTATAAACTGCTCAATCGTCTACTTCGTGATCACTATACAGTTTGTTGGTATTGGTCCAAAAATCGTTTGTATAAATTTAGATTATAGACACATGCTAAACATTAAAAATAAAAAGTATAAGCCAAACATAAGGATAAGTTTTCGTCATTTTTTTTTTTTTTTTGCTTATGCTGATGCATATTATAATGTTTGTTGTTTGTAGAACACTTTATACGGTCACAAAGGAAAAATGAAAACGGCAGTTTATAATGGCATATGTAAAATTATATCAAATATCATATTATGTAGCAACTACAGCCAATATGGCGAACGGTTCGTACTGTTTCAAACAAACAAAATGTATACGTTTTACAACATTTATCATTACACATTTAAAAAGGTATAGGTACCTACAGCTAATCTTATAGTTTTATATTAAATAAAAAAATCATTAATATCATAACACAATATACATATAAATATTATAAATACTTAAAATGATGAGTTGGTGTGAATTATAATATATAATAGGTATCGTGAGTTATATATTTAAATTTGAAAATTCAATTTATTTTCATGCTAGTACACTTACTACAGGCTTTTTAAATTTCTGAAACATTCACAATCAATTGGAAGTCGTAAACAAATTTAAAAGTTAAAAAAAGTCGGCAAGTGGGTACCGCTCTGCTGTACATTAAGGGGTGGGGTGGACCTCGGACTAGGGTAGATTAAATTTGAATGCAATGATAGGTATCATTGTATACGAAAAACGATTCTGAACGGAGATGATTTGTCAGTCTAGAATATATTTTAATTAAATATTGTCATATATTCTATTTTGAAACAAATATTCCGATTTCATAAAAATTTAAAACTCAAACGCTCAAAACATTTTTCCTATAATGACGCTTAAAATTTTCTCTATAGCTTTTTGAAGCAAAACTTATGGAAAACTTAGTGTTAAATTTTTTAACGTTAGATATAAATACAAACAATTTTATGAATTTTGAACTACAAAATAATTTGCAAATATTCATGATTTTGACGAATTTTTATCAAAATTTGAACTTCAAATGCTAATAAAAAAAAATTGTGCTTATGTATTCTTATAATTTTTTAATCACTATAAGAATAACATATAAGGAACTTTGTATAAAATTTACAAGTATTTTGATAGGGCCAAAAAAATTTTATCGACACTTCAAAAAAAATTTTTCAGAAAAATTGAAAATTTCAGTTGTCTATAAATAGCTCAAAAAAACTCAAAATATTTTGAAAATTAAATCATGTAAAGAAAATGCCAATCTAAATAACTGGTAGAATTTTCAAGTATCTACGACTTATACTTTTTGAATAATAACAAATATCAAAAATCGTTTGAGGCTAAACCGTTATTTAACGCGGTTTTGTAAAAATTTAAATTTCAAACACTCATTAAAATTTTTTGTCTGAATCCGGTAGAGTTTTTTTTACAGATATTTGAAGAAAAATTTACGGAGAACCTTGTACCAAATTTTCAAAACTTAGTTATAAAAGGAAAAAATTTTATGATTTTTCAACTTCAAAATTACTTGCAAATTTTCGCGTTTTCGACAGATTTCGTAAAAATTTGAACTATAAACGCTTATAAAAAAAAATTGTGACTAACGATTTTTAATTTTTTTTAGCTATAATAAAAACATCTCATAAGGAACCTTGTATTAAATTTTCAAAACTTTTTGGTCATCCAAAAATTTTTTATCGACACTTTAAAAAAAATTTCTCAAAAAAATCGAAAATTTCAGTGGTCTATAAATAACTCAATAAATGTCAAAATTTTTTGAAAATTTAACTATATACAGATACCACTAACATTAACATTTGGTGAAAATTTCAAGTATTTTCAGTGATTAGTTTTTGAATTACAATCATAAAAAAAAATCGATTTGGTCGAAAACTGGTTTTGCGTAAAAATTGCCGTTTTTCCGTCATTTTTTTTTGTTTTTCTCGATTTTTTTGAAAACTGTTGGAAAATGTTAACTTTTTACCTCTATAATGCACCAAGGATATTCAATTTTACATCGGAACCCCCTCCCCCCATAGTTTGAAATTGAAGCATTATTTCGACTAGTTATGCTGCACACAGACACAAAAAAAAAAAAAAAAAAAAAAAAACATACATCATTGTAAAATCAATACATTCTTCACTCCGTTCAGAATCTAAAAGTTAAATTTACCCATATGGCAATTTATTTCAAATACTTATGTATGTATTATAATTTCATTTTCGAACTGTATACAGGCTTCATGAATTATTTTTACGAATAGTTTTGAACAATTATTAATCTTATCACATCTTGTAAAATATATTTCCTGTTTATTTTCACTTAACTGAATGTCCGCCAATCAGTTGTTACCAATTTATTGTCCTCGTACAAGTACTAAGTGTCCACACTATGCAAATCAATTAATAAGCAGTACAAAGCATTTGTTTACTATAATATAATATTATTTTAAAAACAATCTTAATTCAATGCATTTAAACAAATATTTTAAGCGGACATCTATGGTTATAGAAGGTTGTTCAAATTTTAACTGCACAAAAAAAAAATCAGAAGTTAAAATGTTCAACATATTAAAATTATTTATGCGCATTTATATAATATTATTACCATTGATTAATGATTAGTATTTATAATTAATGTTATTATCAGTGGCGTGCGGTCAGGGTAAGCGAGGTAACCGCCACATGCCCGCTCAATAAAGAAGAAAAATAAATTCAATTAATTAATTATATCAATGAACAATGTAATATAAATTTTAGCAAAATAGTAAAATATATAGTATCATCTATTAATTCTATTATATATGCGTTTACCGACTATTCGTATATTATTATTTTTTAACTACCTATTATTTTTGTTTATTGTTTGTCTTCCAACATGTTTTCGTTTATTTATCACTAAAATACTAAATTATAGTGAATGGAACAAATTTAGAAAAAATATTATTATTTATAGATTTGTATACGTATAATGATATGTATTAATATAAAATAATTAGAATATATCAAACGATTAGGTACTACATACATACATTTATAACAAAATTCAATAATTGCACCTAATTGAATTTTAAAATAATTAGTTTAAAAAAAATGAATGTTAATATTAATTAACTTTTCTTTTTTTAATCAATTATTTTAATTAAACCGTAATGGTGACTTAAAAATTCATAAGTTCTACACTAAAAAAAAAAAACATTTCACAATCTAAATATACCCAAGCATAATTCATAACCATCATTTAAGTATCACAATTTTATTATAATTTCATTATACCACTTTATTATCTTAAATGGATCCATCATTCTATTGTCAATAATGTGTAAATGATTATATATTTATACATGAACACATTTTTTTAACACTTTAAAAAAAAATATATTTCTTGTAGGCACTTCCATTTTTTTAATTACAAAAAAATCTATTTGTATTATTTATCCATAACTGCCTTAACAAATGATAATTTACATTCATAATATAATTTTGTATAGAAAAAGCTAATAACAGTATGTATATTGTATGTTGATATCTATTAGTTGTTGCTATGTCATTTAAGGTCCTAAATGTATATGGAGATAAAGTTACTACAGTCCTCATTCAAAAAAAAAATTAAATTTATTCTCATAATGACATAATGGAACTATGGAACACTCAATAAAATTCGCGAATGTTAAATTATTAACCAGACGACTGAAACGCTTTTTATTTATATGATAATAAAACAAAGTAGTCATAAAAATTCGGGGTCAATTCTATTAAGATAAAAAAATATTTACATCAATTGTAATTAAACTCAATCTAATTCTATATACCTTCCACCTGCCTACTGGTCGTATGCATTTAAATAGGACTCTCACAACCACATAGTGTAATCCTACTACACATAGATACATTAATGAGTTGCATGGTGTACATTCAAATTAATCAATCTCATGTTGGTCTATAAGTAAACAGGTGATATAAATCATTATTGATAAGAATTTCATTAGATTTAATTGCAACGGTAAATAATAATAATTAATAACCAAATCACTGGACCTATTAACATCGATAGAAGTAATTTTTTCAAAATTCTTAAAAAAAATTGATTTATCTAGCTTTTATACTTTGGCATATTATTACTACCTACTTAAAATAAATTAAACTAGGTATGGCGGTTAGCATAGTATAAAAATTTCGTGTACATTAATTATAATACTTTCATATTAACACGAAAACGTTTAACAACTGAGTACATAAATTATTAACAAAACAACAATAATTTTTTAATTCATATTAAAAATAATAAACACTAGGTAGATATCTACTAATTTTTACAAGAAAAATCATATAAAATAAAATATTTATGAATGTATATAGCACGTATAAGTATTATAAAGAGCGATTTGCGTGCTCGTCTCCTTTTTCTTCAATATTGCATTTATTTTGTTCAAAATCTGATTTTTGGAATTCTTAAATATTATTATTTATTAATAAACTTATTTAGCTTTATGAAAAATTCTATGAATAGAAAAATTTCAAAACTCATATTTTGAATATCTAAGTACATTGTTGAAGAAAAAAAGATGTTGATAAATCACTTTGTATGTGCCTAATACTCAAATTAAAAAATACTAATTTATACAATTATATATTATGCTCAAAATTCAAAATAGTCAAATAGATTAGTTATATTAGTTATATAACTTATGGCTCAGCTATATGAGTTGCTAGTTAGTATAGGTAGTCAGTTATAACTAAGTACACAATTATAAATCAATATCTGAACCTAATTTGGACACACAAAATACAGTCTACACTCAGTGTAGGCTATATTTTAATTTCATAATTTTAAATATACTAATTAATAATAAACAAAATAGTTGTACTACTAACACGTGATTCGTTCAGCTTGCAAAATATATTATGAATATTATGATTAATCAATACATTAAAATAAAATTACCTACCTACGTAAAGAAAATTATAATTTAAATAATTGGTGAAACTTTCAAGTATCTATACGACTTATACAATTATACTATTTGAATAATTACAAATATTTATAAATCGTTAAAATTAAATTGTTATCATCATTTGCCATTTTGTAAAAATTTAAAATTTAAACTCACATTTATTTAGCTATATGAAAAAAAACTAATGGAAAACATTGTGTTAAATTTTTAACCTTAAATAAAAATATTAAAAATGTTATGAATTTTCAACTAGGTACAAAATTACTTGCAAGTTTTCGTGATTTTAACATATCTCGTAAAATGCTTATAAAAAAAAATTGTGATTAATAATTTTTGATTTTTTTTCAACTACGATAATAACAACATATAAGTAATCTTATATTAAATTTTCCAAAATTGTTATATCGACATTTTAAAAAAAAAATAACTTAAAAAAATCGAAAATTTCAATTATCTATAAAGAGCTCAAAAAATAAAAAATATTTTGAACATTTAATCCGTGTAGATATAGACATCGCCAATATAAATTTCAAATATTTATAATAATTCATTTTTGAGTTACAACTATAAAAAAAATTACCATTTTATTGAAATCTGGTTTTGCGTAAAAAATCCCATTTTTCAATCACTTTTTGTGGTTTTTCCCGATTTTTTTGATAACTGCCGGAAACTTCTTACTTTTGACCTCTAATCTCTATAATTCACCCAGAATATTCAAATTACCTATGCAATTTAAAATTGAAACATTTAAAAGAAAAGCTACTCCGCTGTCGCCACCAAGTAGGTAAACTCCAATCCTCTCATTATCATGATCGTTAGTACCTATTTTTGTGCACGGAAGTAGCTGAGTCAATACCAAACTACGATGTTATGTGATTTTATCCTTCACTTTTAGTCCTCAATAGTTCCTGACACGCATTTGATCACCATTCATCTCTACTAAAGTATATTTGGTCGTTAAAGCATACGACGCTGCAGTACCAACATGTATATTATATTAAGTAGGTATATAAGATATCAGAGCATGTATCATTTTATATTGAATTATTGCTAATGAAACACTCAATTTTTATCTCTCACATTTGATTTAATTAATTTAACCTAACATTAATTGTAAATGTTAGATTTTAATTTTAAAATAGGTATTCTATTCATAAGTGTTATGATTTACTTCATTAAAACCTATATGTTTTTAATTAGTTATAAATGTTGTTTTAATTAACGTTAAAAAAAATATTTATTCAATTATTTGCACATGATTGTGAGTATTATTGAAGTCTAGCGATTTTTAATGGCACATCCTATATCTAATTATATTATTATCTACCTAAAATATTTTTTTTAGTTATTTACAAAACATATTTTTGTTAATAGGGATGTATAGAAAGGATATTATTAAATACTTGATAATATATTCTAATAAAGTTGTTAACAATTTGCCTAAGATATAATATCAGAAATAAAAAAGTGCATTTTTACTGGCAAATTGAAATATATGTACTACTTTATGGCTATTGGCTATTTATTTTTAATAAATGTTGTGCACTAGTTAATTTTTAAAATTGATTTTTTATGATAAAATTATCAGTGAATATAACTATTTTATGTTTGTTTACTAGATTATTAGGTAATTAATGTCATAGCTATTAAATAAATTCTTACCGATATTCATTACACAAAAAAATTGTGATTTTAGTGAAATTATATATAAGTATATTATGTACCTCGTCAAAAAAATATATCTAATATATTCTTATTACTTATTAGAAATTATGTTTTATTTATTAACAATGTATCTTATTAATTTTACTAGAAACATTATCTATACATATCATAACAATTATTAGGTATATGGTATTTTCTACATTTATAATATGGCCTAGAATAATTTATTATCTACATAGGTATTATTGATTAATACACAGATTTCTATGTGATTATTAAATTTTATTTATTGTACAACATAAGAAATAAATTTACTATAGTTTTCATAATTACCTATCCAAAGTTAATAACTGAATTATTAATTGTCATTAAAAAATATTCAAAAGTATAATTATTGATGAAATAAAGAAATTATTTACTTTATAAATGTAGTTATAATATACAAGTTAGTATAATGTACAAAATACAAATAAATTATAATGTTGAAATTGTTTTACAAAAACATGGTGCTTGGGTCTATACTCTATAGTTACGTCAACGAGTAAAAACTCAAATGTAGTATAATTCCTAGTTCCTATTCGAAAAAAATAATATAATTAAGAATGCACCTGCTATAAATTAATATTTAATATCTAATAAACATTAAGATATATTACAAATAATTTATCTATGATCTATGAACTTATTATTAAGGTAAAAATGAATAAGTATAAGTTTTACTTACGTTAACATGCTGAACTTTATAAGCACCAACTTCCAAACAGGAGAGAGTGAGAGACAAACGTAAAATGATCATAGGTCATAAACCTATAAACTAAGTTAAATATAACAGAAATATAACATATTATTTGATAGTAGGTAAATCGTTATTTTCCGCGTGAATTTTTGATTCACAGTGATTTGAAACAGGTCGACAAAACGTAAGTAACACTTTTTTTTTTATGTAGGTACATTTCTTTTCAATAATTACTAGAATATAGTATAAATTAAATTATCATGATAAATATTATAATTTAATGTTATTATCAATTGATAATTTTAATGCTGAAAAGGAATCAAAAAATCAAATGCCCAGTATCAACAAAAACATCGAGAGCGTCTAGAGAGAATGAGAGCCTGGCATGTAAATAATTAATTATACCAAACATGCATACGAAGGGACTTCGTTCCAAACGCGTGTCTCGTGACACGTTCATCTTTTTCTTCTCAATTTGTTTGCGTTGTTTCACTATTTTGAACGACTATTTCATTTTTTGTGATTTCTATAACCTAACCTAACCAGACAGGGCTTTTTACCCTATAAAATGCGAATTTCGAAAAATCCTCTCTTAGTGATGCGCCTATACATAATAATAAGTAGTTACATTTACTGAAAATTTCAAATAAATCGGTTTAGTAGTTTTGGCTACATGTTGATTCCCCCCTTCTTTTATGTACAAAGATTTGAAAGATTATACACATATTATACCCGCAAACAACAGCTAAAATAATCAAAAAAATGAGTAACGTCATATCAAGCGTGCAGGAATAAAATTTTGTTGACTTGTGTATTCTTATACCTAGGAGATAATTTCTTGGCGATGAGTCGTATTACAGTATACGCAAATCCAAATAATCCAATTCCCGGCGGATTTCGTTAACACTGTACTTAGGTACCCTATTATATAACCCGCAAAACCGTTTTTACTAGTTTTAAAATATACGATGTCGAACATATATATGCGTAGACGTTTTAAACCCATACTATTGGCACATTTTAAATTTTTAAATTATCGTAGACATAAAATCTGAGGTTTTTAGATGAACATATTCAAACCCACACATATAAATTGTACAGCGAACAAAATATATCCACTGCGCGTGCCGTACACTGGATAGTTCTACATTTCTACGATTTTACGGCTCTATATATACATTTTTGTTTGACCTGCAAAACGGCTGAATCAAATCCGCCAACACAAATCGTATTATTATTATTATTATTATTATTATTATTATTATTATTTGCACATGACATATTCGACTTTAGATAACGTGAGAAATGTTATAGATAAAATTAGTAAAATTAAAACAAATAAATAAATATGATAATTAAGATAACTAGTCGACTAATTAAAAACAAGTACCTACCTAATAAAATGTATAAAATGTTAGTATGGTAGGTTATAGTAGGTATAGTAAATTATAATATATACCTACTATAAATACAAATCGTATTATTATATACCACGACAAATTTCGAACGCAATGCAATATAGTTTCAAATAAAGTTACGGCGATTGAATATCGTAGCACTGTGGTGCAGGTATAACATTTTGCGCGAAGTAAACACTAATAAATTACACGAACCGGCGCGCGGCGGGAGAAATAGCGATCGCGGTCTGCAGTATAGACGACAGACAATTTAGTATATTAATAACATTATGTATAATGATATGTATACAATATACCTATTAGTATTTTAAAATTTGTCGAAATTTTTAAATATTGTGTATATTAATTAATAATTTAAAAATAAATTATGTTAATCAATATTCAACTGAATTGTTCAATTTTTATCATTATCACGGTCGCATTCACGGGGGTGCTATAGAGTGCTGGAGCATTCCCAACTTTACCTAACTACTCCCTAGTTCTACGTCATTGACATTTCAAATATCTATACAGTTTTAACAATGTAGTTTTATTTTTTAGGTTAATAGGTAGCTCAAAAAAGTGTATAATATAGAAGTTGTACATGATGAAGGTCATTTTGAAGAAACAGAAAAATAAGAAGACATGCCAGATACATAGGTATTCACGAACGAAGCTAATGGCTTTGGGATAATAAAAGAAAATATTTAATACAATATCTGTGGTTTCATTATTAGAAAATTTTCAAAACAAATAGACTGTTCGACTTGTAGAGAGAACTTACTAGAAAAATTTAATGAACATAATTATGCTATTGTCAATGAAAATTCAAAATTGATTGCTATTAAAAATAGAGGAGGGCTGGTAAAAAGTTCTACTTTTTTTGTACAATTTTATTAAAAAAACACTTGAAAAGTTAAAATTTAATTTTAAATCAATTACAATGTCGAATTTTAGTTTAGCAACAAATATAATTGTTTCTGTAAAAAAATACATTTATACTTTCAATATTTTAGTTTAAGTAAAATGTCCTAATGATGAATTTATACAAAACCATTAATAAGAATTAGTTAGTTATTTGTAAAGAATATTTAAAAGTGAGATTATACTAGTGCACCGTGTTGCCAAATGCCCAAGTACAGAACAGCTGATATTGTGACTTGTGAGTAAAGGGAGTTTATTAATTAACAAAGCTAGTATTATTAGTTTATCAATAAAAAAAAATTACCTATTGTACGCATAATGTTAAAATCAAATTGTATCATATTAATTACTACTTATTATATTATTTTGTATTTTTTTTTTGTTTTACATACCTTACATATTTCTAAATAAAATCAAACTTAAGATTAATTCTTGTACCTAATATTTTCATACTTTATTATTTATTTTATAAAAAAATACATGATTAGCTTGTAAATTATTAAGATGCATAAAAAAAAAATAATTTTAATTATACTATTATAGATATTAATATAAACCATGAAATAGAGTGAAAATAAGTGACTACAGTCTGGGCAAATGTAGATCTATTTTTTTTATAACTCTGACTTTTATACATCCGAATGAAAAATGCTAGACTATTGTAAAATATTTTATAATTCATTAACATTACGTTTACTATATTGCTGTTTATAAACTATTATAAGTTATTAGTAATAACCAATTAACAAATGAATATGATTGTATTGTACATTTGTAAGTACCTAAAATAAATGTATTCTTAACAAATAATTTGTCACCTAAAAAATAATTCGTCTTCGGTGTGTTACATTTCTTATAATATAAAAACTGCCCATTATATTTTTTTATTTAGAAAATGCGTTTTTTACTTTGTGACCTAATGGTTACATGAGGTGGTGTTGCACAACAAATCAAGAGATGTTTTCGTTTTGATTGTCCGAGCGAGCAAGTGACAAAGCTGATCCACAGGTAGTGTTGGGAAAGTTACTGTTTTTTGGTAATTAAATTATATTACTAATATTCTTTATCAAAATTGTAACTAAATTATTTTTAAGTTACTTTTTTTTGTTTGATCAAGTTACATTTCTTTTGAATTTAAAAAGTAACTCAATTACAATAGAAGTTATTTTTTATCAAACATATCACTGGAGCTTAATAACTATGTGTTCAATAAGAAAATGCACAAACTAAATATTTAATAATGATATCAACAATTTGAAATTATCAACAAATACTCTAATGCTACACGTTAAATAATAAACTTTTTTTCAAATTTATTTTAAACTAAAGAGCATTTTCAAAATTATAGTCACTAATTTTAAATCACTTTTAAGTGCATATACTAATCCAAATAAAGTAACGAGTAATTAAGTAATAATTACTACAAAAAAAGAACTTGTATAACATATAAATTACTTACAATAAAATGTAATTAAATTACGATCAAATTACTTAAAAAGTAATTTTGTTATAGTAATTTGTAACTTAAGTTAAGTTACTCCCCTACCCTGATATTAAATTCTAATTTTAATAAAAAATAATTTCAAAGTTTTGAGATGAAAACTGAGTTTTTTATTAGCAAAATAAAAATTTAAATTCATAATAATTATATGAAATAAAATTTTTATTTTTTCACATGTTTATAATGGACAAATTATATATAAACTAATATTGTTTGTATTTGTGTTTGTCACACATAATTTTAATACAACATATTGTTGGTTTATTATTGTTATCAAAACCTAATTGGGAAATATTATGTAAAAAAATATATTATAAAATGGAAGTGCTAATTTTACGGGTTTGGTATCAAAAAATAAATTAATATTCTGTTTATTGCCTTAATCCTCCTCTTTTATACTGAGTTGAGTTTCCTTGTCTTATGGCTTGTGAACTTGTTGATTGGCACTGCTCAATGGGATTTTCTTTCTCAATTTCTGATTTACAGCTGTTACGCTTGTTCTGGATCTACACAGTTGTTTCCCTTTGTTATCTACAACGAAATACGATTAATTTTCATTCACTAGCGTTCCTGCATATATTTTATTAGCTGAGCATATTATATACCTTTGTAGTGTTGTTTAATTAATAACAATCTAGTCCACTTTTAACTGTATATGCACGGTTATGGCCATAGTTGTTTCTGTGGTAATTGCTGGGTCCGTCTGTAAGTAATATTGGTATTTATCGGGACTCTCCAAGTATACCACCATATTACTACAATATACTACTCTAATATCCTATAATAATATAAAAGTATAAAAAATGTTAGCCCTAAAAATATGGAGTAATAATAAGGATAAAATTAAATGTAGTGATTTGAGAAAAGATCGTCCGCGTATATAAATACAATAAGAGCAATGTACTATAAGTCTATAATTAATGACGGTGATAGAATATCAGAAACTAAAAAACAATAAAAATACATATTGAAATATTTTTACCATTTATTTACTGCAGGTACACCTATATTTCACAATATGAATTCACGTTTGCTCATAATATGTAGCCCATTACATCATCATCTAGATAAATCAACACAAATTTACTAACTTACTCGTGGAATATTAGTACGAAAAATCCAAATTGCTAATAATAAAAATACACTCACTGATTATTCACACGTTTAACACAACGGTCGACATCCTAAACATTGCCCTGGTCGCCGGTGACGAATAAACATCGACAAAGTAATATAGTGTCCACTTTGAATATTCATAATTATGACTGTGGACGATCAGCTACTGTAACAAGAATCTTAGAATAGAATATTGTTATTTGTTATTTTGTGTATTTCCTGCGTTGGTATTTAATATTTATTGCTATGTTAAGTTTATCCGTTATTATTATTATCAGTTATCAAATTATCTATATTTTATGTCTGTGTCGAAACACTCCAAACATATATGTATTATATAAAAGCTTAATATAATCATATTTATATATATATATATATATATATACACACCACGATTAAAGATAGTAGATACTATCCACGGTTAACTAACACAAAACCATGACAAATTAATTTAATTTGTCATGCACAAAACTATGATATAAAATAAGATTTTTTAAGCATTGGCAAAATCCACAGTAAAAATGTATCATATAAATTGATGTAATATTTTTGTTAAATTAAATTTTGAAACTAATTATGCCATGATGACTACTGACGAGAAAAAACTTATAAGTTTTAAGTCAAAACCACGGTCTTAGAAGATATCTTCTAAGACCGTGGTCAAAACTATGAACACTGTTAATAGGCATTAAAATCCGTGTTAAAATATTACGTATAATAAAAATCGTGGTATAATCAAATGGATGTTATCAACTGTACACGACGTTAACATTATACTGGCGCCGTGCCTCCTTGATTAACCGTGCTTGGAGGTAAGAGATAACAGAACATAATATTGTCGTTTATGTTTTATCTCTTATAAATTATGGTACTTATTTTACGGCTCCTTGAACCTGTTGGTTTGTTTACTGTTTAATGTTTACCGTTTTCATTTGAAATTCAACCATTGGACTGGCTAGTCGTTGTTGTTACCGATTCGGACGTGCGCTTGCTTTTAACCGACTACTGTTGTTTACTAAATACCGATTTGTATAATCTAAAGAATTAGTACTTTCCGATAATATATCATATTATATTAAAACGAGTATTGTGGATACCGACATCAATCGTTGGTGATTATTTTATCGCGTTCGGTCTTTTTGTTCGTTTAAATTAAACAGTGTTATTGTCATTGTTATCCCAACGCGTATCGCTGTTCTTTTGTCGTAATCGAACTGTGCATCGATTATTAACGATGGACAACCAAAGAGCAACGTCAAGTTCGACATTTCAACCGCAACAGACTGCACAACCGTCAGTCGAATCACTACTGTTCAACGATATTATTGAAGAGAAGAGTCAAATTTTAAGTGATTTGATGAATCAATTTTTACAAGTACAGCCTTTCAGTAAATTTGAATCGGAATTCAATTTATTTATAAGGCACATTAAACACATCACAAGGGATGAACAGCGCAAAGGCACATACCGTCACCCAATACAGATACCTTCGGATAAAGACACTCTGACTGAAAATGATGTGTCACAGGAAAACAATCGGCAACATATTGAATCCTTCAATTTATTTCAACGACCAACGACTATCAAACATAAACCTAAAACAACATTGACTCATAATGACCAATTGAAGAATATTCCTTGTACATCTAATAACTCATGTGATACAATTATTGAAGAAAGCATAATCAATAATAGTTCTGCTCATGAAAATCCTCAACAATCAAAATTCCTGCCACCAACTGCGCCAATACCATACTCAAAGTCATTTCAAATTAACGATGCATTGCCCACCACATCCAATATAGCTAATGCTGATGATGTCATGGAATCTGATGCTGAAGTATTAGAATCTTTTAAGACACCAAGCAACAGTGACAATACCAGCACATCTCAACTTAATCAAGATCAGTCTAATTGTTCTGAAAGAAGCGATGAAAAAATTAAAGTCAAGAACTTAACCAACTGGTCGGTAAATTTGAAGGAAATTAAATCAAATAAGGGCAATTCAAAACCAGTCATCACATTAACAGGTAATTAACTACTTTTTTTTTTTTATTTAGTCTTTTTTTATTGATATACAGGGTTAGGTTAAATAAATAAAAGATAAATCATGTTTAAAACAAAATTAACTGTTCATTTTAATTTAATTTGAGTGTTCAATACATTCAAATAATATTTATTATTTTCTTGCTTTTGAAAACCTTGAAACCACATTATCGTAATTGATAATATTGATAACGAAGTGAATCCTTCTTGGATGATAATCATGTGTGATCAACCTTAGATATTTTTTTTTAAATTTAAAGTTATGTTACAGACTTGCTGTAGCTATAATACGGACGATTAGTGCTTACATCATACACATTATAAAATCTATAGTAAAATCTTATCAACAGATCCTCCATTGGATCCAAAAAAAACTAATACTATGTAATAATATCGTTTAAAATTAATATTTTAATTATATTTACATGTTTTGTAAGCAAAATTGTTTGTGTGTACTAATGCACTGTGCATAGTTAGCTTAATGAAAAATCATATACATTGTAAGTTTAAACTACAATTTTGTTCAAATTTTCTAAAATTATATGCTTTTCTTATAGTACAAAACATTTGTTTGGATCCAATTGGGACATTTGATAAGGATTCATAACATTTGTGACGTAACACTAATCGTCCATATTAGTATATTATTGATGAAAACAAGACTTTTTTAAATACTTTTAGCCTTTAGGAATATAAATGGGATACCTATTATTTTTCTGAAAGATTATTATCAAATATAAAAAGCATAGCTCTCAGTATCAAACAATTTTGAGATAATATATTTTTATGATGCATCATTAACTCTTCATATAAACTGTAAATAGTGGCAAACTTGAAAAGGCTAAGAATTCAAGTTAACAATCACATTAAAATATTCTCTTTCTAACTACCATTTAAATTTAGTCTAATAAAAAAATACTTGTTAGCCTAACCTATAGGTAATACCTATGAAATAATATTTAATAATATAAATTTAAAATTTAAAAATGTTTATAATTTGCTTTTAAATTCTAAACATCTGTTATAACTTATTACTGATATTGAAAGAAAGCTAAAGAATAAAAATAAAATAGAATCGGAAAAATATAATAGTTTATTTACATGCATTTAATACTTTTAACTAGTGCAGCAACAATCCATTGATAGGCCCTAATGCATTTAACTCTATCTTCATCTAACCGTTGAATAAGGGTTTTTGATGTGACATGGGGCACCGTCTCGACCTTACACAGGGAGTTAGTCAGTCGTAGTATGACCAGTGTTAGATTAACAATTTGTAGCTTTCTTTAAAAATTTTACTACCAATTTTATAAGAAATATATTAATTATTTTAATATTAAATTGGTGTGTACATTTATTTTGTGTTGTGTGTAAAATCCATAACACTATTAACCAATTCTTAAAATATTAGTTATTATAAATTACTAATTTCAAAATATGTAATAACCTAATGAAATATTTGAGATTTTTCATAACCATACAGTTTGCACTACCCTCTAGATATAGTATTGATATATTTATTGGTTTTACTATATTTCATGGAAAAAAATATATGTATTGCAAATTGCAATAGGTAGTAAAAATAACTTATCATATATTTTCAAGTTTTTGGTAGATACATGTAAGAAAATTAAAGAAATATAAAATAAAAATGTCAATATGTTAATGTTACTTTATAATCCCTCTCATAAATAATGTATTTTTTATTTTATGTTTGTAGGTACTTTATTAGCAAGAGATCAAATCACGGAGTTGAAGAAAGTTCATAAAGCTGGTGTTTTGGTAGCTCGAAAAGCAAAAAATATTATCAAAACAGATAAAGGATTTTACCATCTAATTGGTTCAATTGCTGAAGGATCTCCACCTAATTTACTTCGTGCATGTATAGAAACAAATGGTATTCCAAAGACCTGGAGAAGTATTTTAACGCATTTGACAACAAAAGTTGAAGTAAATCTCAATGAAAGTGTGACTAGAAAAGGCACAATCTATAACAAGGAAAAAAAAGCTAGTCATAATGTTCCTGAAACAGAAGAGTTTTCTGAAGAAGATTTACCTCGTGATTTACTCAATGGTCTCAATGACAGTGATTTTCGTCGACAATTGTTACAACTATCATCACCGAAAACAACATCATTTGGAGGATGTAAAACTCCTAGTCAACTTTTGAAGCATAAATTTCATCGAAAGTTTGTTAAAGCTTGCTTAATCATTGGCAGTCTAGAAGATTCAGGTACATATTAATCACTTATTTTTTAACAAAAAAACATATTATTTACTTAGAAATGGCTATTTTTTTTTTTTTAATTTGAATAAAGGAGATTATACATAGGTATTATATACAACAAATAATACCTATTTATAAGTACATTTTTTCTGACTTTACTCCTTTTATTAAACGTTACACAACCAATCTATGGTCTTCATGCTGGAATAATTTACCTGGTAACTTTGCGTCAAGGTATAGAGACATTACTCCTAATATTCTTAGCAATATCTGGTTCAGCAAGTTAGACCTACACAGGTCACATATTATTCAATTTAACAGATTACGTATTGGACATTCTCTATTACCCAATCATTCGTTCAAACTCGGCTTAAACGAC